>NC_071124.1:12195000-12320000 GCF_024256425.1 Clarias gariepinus | reverse complement strand
AATCCCCCTTAAAGGGTAAGAAGATGAAGTTCTCACTGAAAACCACACACTAGTAGACATTAATGTCTCCACACAATGTGCCGTATCCAATGGCATGCTTTAAACAATCTTATATAGTACATAAAATCATTAATCTAATGAATATTTATAAATGCAATTAACTTCTCGTTCGGTTGGCTGATGTAGCGCATTGGAGGTCCTGTGTGGGATGAGAAGAAAAAATGGGTTAAAAAGGGAAAATCAGAGTAATGTCCCCATTCTGAAGGCGGAGAGATTGGAAAAGGGCAGGGAATGGAAAAAGGTTGTTAGAGAATGAGAGGAGGAGCTTTGTAACTCCTAATATACTATCAGGTGTTCATTTGGAAGTTCATCAAAGAGGGTCTCATCACGCGGCACTCGGCTTACCGCTGACCTCATGATGCTGATGTCAATGCGACACAGGCAGGACAGCCACAGCAGCTGTACCACGCGCCTAAAGAACATCTGCCTGCATTTGGACATTAGCCTCAGCAACAGCAGCATTGTTGTTGTTCAGTGTGCAGGTCAGGGATGGCATGATGTGGAAGTTATCTTCATTATTTCACGGATGGACGTGACTCCATTGTGACATATAGTATCTTCCTCTAGGCTTTAAGAGGGAGGGATGTAGATCCTTGACAGGCAGTGCTGGGATTATGGACACAAATGATGCAGGCTGCAGAGAGAGCATTGTGTTGTTGATTTTTGTATGTGTGATGATTAGCAATTTAAAATACTACTGATAAAAAAAAACAGAACAAAACCACACACTAGTGTCTTTAGTCTGTTGATCGCTTAATCATACTTACTCATTCTCTGTGACTCCACCTCTCATCCTCATCCATCATGTGACCATGCCCTTCCCTACACAGAATCATGATTTTTTTTTTTTTTTAACCAAGACCTGGGATGTATGACATCAACAGCTGCTAGTGTAACTGGTTTTCAAGAGGATTTGAATTTTGAATTTGCATTTAAATAGGTCAGACAAGATATCTTAACAAATCTTCATAAACAGACTTTATGCTTTCTTTGTATAATTTGAAATCTATTGTGATCTATTGAGCATGTGTTCCTTCTGATATTCATCTTATTACTTCTCTGCCAACATTAAGTGAGTGTAAGTGTGCCATTTGAGTGAGCCATCCAACAATGTCACACTTTGCACTCCCAGGTGAGACACTATTCCTGGGTGCCCTAAAGTGAAGATCTCCTCAAAATTCCCTCTGTTAATGAGCCTGGGAGACGGAGCACTGAGAGCATCACATTGCTCTCATAAGAACAAGCTCACACAGCAAATGAGTTTAATAAAATGCCACTGTTAGAAGACCTCCTGGGGCATTGTCGCTAATTTCCTCTGTTCTTAATTTAACCAGAAACGTTTATTGTTGGTTAAGAACAAGCTCTTCTCTCTAAGAATGATAGAGATACAGTATGTGTCAGATTCAACTGTGAATGAGATTACGGTACATTTGATATGAGCCGAAGTTTGTTACTTTTATCTCTCTACACCCTGTAGTGGATCCTTACAGATCAGAGTTCAGACTCGACTTCTTCCATTCATGTTGAGCTCTCATGCTGCGTGCTTTCTGTCTCTCGACTCTATGGAGAATTTGTCTCAGCATCACTTTCCGTTCCTCCAACCTCAACAGCACATCTGGTCTATAAGATTTTTTTTTAGTTCTTATGATTAGCACCCTGCCAGAGTGTGAGCTTGTGTGAGACAAAAACACAACATAACAGTAGGTATGATGCTAATGCTAACTCTAATGACTTACAGAATTCACAGAAGAGTGTGTAAATACAGAGAATTGTGTTAGAATATATATAGGAATAATATTCTATTTTCGGGAAGCAAGAAATTAATGCAGACTAATTAAGGAAGCAATTTAAGGTAGAAGAAAATTTTTTGAACCTTACAGTTTATAGAACTAAAATTCAGAAATTGTAATGTTTTAGTAATTCTTTTTTTAATTTTCTTTATTATTTTATTTTTATGTATTTTATTGTATTGTGTAGGCAGATATCAGTTGGCAATAAATGATAAAGCAAGATTATGACAGCAAATTTACAATGGTGGCCCAAAGTGCCAAAACAGCATATGCCATGTATTATAGTTCTAGAGATGTATTTGTCAGAGATTTCACAAATTAGTTCTAGCTTATCTGGTAAATTAGTTGTACTAGTTAACTGAAAAAGTAGCTATGTGACAATAATATTCAGCTTCTGGTGCCTGCTGTGGCCTGGGGCATCTTGCAACCTAATGCCAATAGAAAACTGATAAAGAAGTCAGTAGTGGTCAAGAATCCGTACATGATGACCTTCTGTAAAGCAATCGAGGAGGCATAGATTGAACAAGTGACACCAGAGTACTGCAGATATATTTTGCTCAGATCCACTAGATTTAAAAAAAAGAATAAAGGGCTTCGTCATAGATATTGATTGTCTCTTTTTATAGGGATGCATTTATTTTGTCCGAAACAGCCATGTCATATTTGTCTTACAGTACATGCCTAATTAGGTTGCCTAATTTAAACCTTTTAAATATAAATGCTGCTAAAATGTTCTTGTGTTAATTGTACCTGGTGTCATTATAGAAGATTGAGAAAATAAATAAAGATTGGTTGGGAAAATACTCTCTCACCCACCCCCCCCCCCCCCCCCCCCCTTTTTGTCAAGCTACACATGGCCTACTTTTTGTTGGAATTCTCATGACATGGAAACCACTCACTGGTGCTGAGCAGAACCCCATATAGATACATGTGACTGCTATAAGTACACTTCTACTATAAAACCACAAAGTTGGCTGGATTTGTGCACTTTTAGCACACAGTTCAGAAGGGATTTATTTATCTGTTATCTGTTACCCAGTATGGTTCCTTTTGAGGCTGGTTCCTTTCATGGATTTTCCTTTGTTGTCTCAAGGGTGTTCTCCTTGCCACCATCACCCCTGGCTTGCTCACAAAGCATAAACTGATAAAGCTATAGATTTTTTTTTTAATTAAGATCTGAATTTTTTTTTTTTGTAAAGCTGCTTTGACTAAACAAATACAATGTAATTGTATTGAAAAGTAGCAAATCAAGTAGAAATCATGGTGAAGATGAGGGAGCTTTAAGACCAAAATTAAGCATCGAAAGTACTAAAGCAATCTCATACAGTAGCAAACAGCAAAGGCAGTAATCTGTTTATTTAGGAAGCACATTGTTGAAGACACAAATGTCTGAGTATTAAGCAAATACAGATTTAGTATAGAAAGTAAGACGATATTGACAAAAACAGCATTTCTTCTTTAAAAATAATAAACTTTCTTTGTCATTTTGTTGTGGAGCACTTAATAACAGAACAGACGTGTAGCCTCAGGACTTGTTCCAGCCTGATGGATCTCCTGACATGATGTGGCCAAGTATATCCACATACCACAAAAAATAACCTTCAAAGATTATGTTTGATTGAGGCAAACATAACACTTTGGACAATTAAAACATCCTTCTATTATCTATACCTCTTATCTTGTGTATGGTTGCAGGGGTCTGGAGCCCATCAAAGGGAGTCCAGGACACATAGTGGGGTACACCCCAGATGGTGTGCCAACCCATCACATGGAACAAACACACACTTGCACAATACAGGGAGTTTTGGAAATTCCAATCAGCCTACTTTGCATGTCTTTGAACTATGAGGGGAGCGAGGCCAACACGCTGCCCTGTTAAAAACAAAACTGGTTATATTGTATTATAGTTCATTTACTTTATTTAGCAAACAGTTTAAAACTATTTTGTATTTTGGTGCTGTATATATCTGACATTTCATTTAAATAAACTATCACGTGACCATCATGGTGTGCTGTCCTTACACTCCTCACACAACACAAGACTTAATTTGTGGAAGTAATTACTTTTTTATACCCTCTGAAGAAGTGGGAGTTAAAAAAAATAGTAGGCAGAGAAAAATAGTTGCGGGACGATCATTTCTAAACCATACACAGCACTCCCTGAATTATTGTATAAAATTCTTTAAATAAACTGTGCTCTTTGAAACAATATTGGTCAGATGAAATAAAAATAATTGAATAGATTAGCTGGTCATTCTTCGAGAAAGATTTTTTGCGTGTATGATGACTATATATCTGCCCAGCTTGATGAGAAAGGATCATCAAGCTGGAGTACAGCTTCTCTGAAAATAAGTCATTTCATGTCACTAAAAGTAATATGAACAGAGCTATGACCCAGGAGTAGAATTCAATCTCATCAACAAAAAACTGACTTAGGGAAAAAGATGGACACTTCTCCAAGACAATAACCGAAAACATAAAGGCAGAAGATCCAATTTCTGAAGAATTTCTGGGGAATTTTGATATTGTGATCGGGCTATTTTAACCTTTAAAGCTAAATTGGCATAAGGAATGGTTCTGTCCGAAAACTTTTTTCTTGATTTAACTTTTTATGCTAATGTGATGGTGTTAAAAACATTAAATACATTATATACATAAAAAGAGTTGAATATATAGGACTATATTAAATAACCAAAAAATCTAAATGCTTATTTAACATTTAACATTCAGTAACTTAAACTACAGTACTTATATAAACTAAAGACTATTATTTACGGTTCAAATTAACATGTTTATTAATTATGTTTATATTTATATAATTGTATACTGTAGAGCTTATTATAATTATACAATGCCAGTGAAAAGTTTTGACACACCATCTTATTCAGTAATTTTATTGTTTTGTAATAATACTAAGGAAATTACAGTATAAGACAACATGATACTGTACACGGTGATTGTAGAGACCAAGTCATCTGATGCAGCACTCCATCACTCTCCTTTTAGACAAATGACTCTTACATAACATAGAGGTGTGTTTGTCCAGGTCATTGTCTTTTTGGAAAATGCTGCAAAATACTGTAGTCATGTTGGCTAAGTGTGTCAACAACAGTGTCACCAGCAAAGCACCCCCACACCATCACATCTCCATGCTTCTCAGTGGGAACCACACATTCAAGAACCATCTGTTCACCTCTCTACTCCTAAAAAAGACATGGTGGTTAAAACGAAAAATCACAAATTTGGAGTCATCAAACCAAACAACAGTTTTCTGCTGATTTAATGTTTCTTTGTCACAAAAAACTTTGACCATAAATGCCTGACTCATACTGTCTCCTCTGAACATTGGATTTTGAAACATGAAATTTGTCTGCACTTAAACTCTGAGAACATTAAGGTAAGCTCTAATCTAAGGTGCTATAAATAATCGGTTTCTGATGTTGGTCATTAATAAACTAATAAACGTATCCTCTGCAGATAGAGGTACAGTAGCTCGTGGTCTTCCTTTTCTAGGATGGTCCTCATGAGAGCCAGTTCCATCTTAGTGTTTGATGGTTTTGACGACTGCACTTGGGGATACATTCCATGTTCTTAGGAATGTTTGGATTGACTAAACTTCATTTCTTAAAGCAATGATGGACTTTTGTTTAACTAAGTTTTTAGTTAAACTTTACTTAACTAAGTGTTTCTTACCATAATATGGATTTGTACAGTAGGTGTAGTAGCACTAAAAGGGCTAATAATAATAATAATAATAATAATAATAATAATAATAATAATAATAATAATACATATTCTCAGTTGTTTAACACTTTCTAGTTTACTACATAATTCCATTGGTTTCTTTCATAGTTTGGATGTCTTCAGTATTGTGCAATGGGCAATGTTGAAAATAATAACAATAGAAAAAACCTTTGAAGGAGAAGGTCTGTCCAAACGTTTCACTGGTAGTGGTACTCTGATAACCTTAACTAAAACCCAGTTGCCTTCAGAAGTCACCAAATTAGTAAACCTGTGTGTAATTAATTTTCAGTATAAATAAAGCCCCTTGTGGTTTGTTAGAGAACATTATTAAACAAACAGCATCATGAAGCCCAAGGAACACACCAGACAGGTCAGGGATAAAGAAGTGGAGAAGTTTAAAGGAGGGTTAGGTAATAAAAAATATCCCAGCATTGAACGTTCCACGGAGCACTGTTCATCTTCTGAAAATGGAAAGAGTATGGCACAACTGCAAACCTACCAAGACACGGCCATCCACCTAAAATAACAGGCCAGGAATGAGAGCATTCATCAGAGAAGCAGCCCAGAGGCCCATGGTAACGCTTGAGGATCTGCAGAGATCCACTGCTCGGGTGGGAGAATCTGTCCACAGGAAAACTATTTGTCATTCACTCCACAAACCTGTCTTTATGGGAGAGTGGCAAAAAAGCCACATAAAAAAACATAAGAAGTCCTGTTTGCAGTTTGTGACAGGCAATGTGGGGGACACAGCAAGCATATAGAGAGGGTGCTCTGGTCAGATGAGACCAAAGTTGGACTCAAGGTGCATTAATGGGGTATAAATGCTATCAAATGAAAATACTGCTTTTATGTACACGTGCATGATGATTGTATATACAAGTGGGAACAAAATTGTCCATAAGGTGCACCAGCAAGTAGTAATAGACTAGTAATTAGTAGTTAGTAAGTAGTAATAATTGAACTGTGGTGCAAACACATACACCTGCCCATTACTAAGGAATATTTTCCACAGAACAAATAACTTTCAACAGTATATTTTAGAACATGTACTGTAAAAGAGCATCACGACTCTCACTAGGTGAAATGATCCATCAAGAGGCACACCTCAGAGTTGCTGTGTTTGCAAGCTCTGGGTCAGCAAGTTTTTATGTTACATAATCAGGAACAAAGTTTCTTGAATCTTCATAGACACTGCTGGCTGTAATGACATTTCCCTTTTTTGTTTGTTTTACAGCTGCAGGGAAATTTTGCTCAGCCTAGAAACAAACAAACAAAAAAAAAAAACATCAAACAATTACAAAACAGGTAATAATTTAGGCATAATTAATAGTGATGTTTGTTCCGGTGCAGTTGGGTATAAGTCCTTTAAAAGAGCTGTTAAGTTTCATTAACCAATGAACAATGGAGTCTTGGAGTTTTTTCTACCCATAGGCTAGGTTTAGTCATGTTATGAATATCATCAGTTTTTTTTTCCCAACATACCCTTTCATGAACCAGAAGGCAGTTTAGTTAATAATGTCAAGAAGAACAAATAAACGATCTAGTATAATTTATAATTTATTTATTTATTTAATCGGACTCTATTGGTCATTTATAAATAAATAAGAAGAAGAAGAATCGGAATTCATATTGTAGTGTGCATATCAATACTCTAACAGTTTATAGTTCATCATTATAAATATTCATAGCTAAATATGTTTTAGTTGCTATTTCTCCATCTTCCCCCCGCATTTACGGCATCCTGTTTCAGACTTTCACTGTGTCCTGAACAGAAAGGCAGTGGTGCACAAACTCCTCTAGCTGCTGGAGCTCAGAGACAGATGTTGCTCTAGCTGCGTCCACCTTCGGTTTCAGCTTCTTCAGGCTTTTCTTAGAACACAGTCCTGCTCTTTGTCTGGGAAGCCTGCTTGATGATGCTTTGTACAGGTACATTGCAACCATGACATCAACAATGAAATCAGGGTATTTAAACTCAAACAAGCCTTCTTCTTCTTCTTTTCTTTTTTTTTTTTTTTTAATTAAGTGAGTTGTTAAAAATGAGTCAGGTGCCTGTTTGGGACGGCTGCCTGGGATTCATGGCAAAACTTTTCTTCTCCTTATCAGGATGCTTTCAGTTCATAGGATGGGTGATAAAGAATAATGCTCACATTCAGGTCCATAATCTTATTTTCTATTTATTTTAAAAGCCTCAGATTTAGTGGTAGTCAGAGGCTGGGTATGATCTGTGAATCTACTGAGCACAGTCAGACCTGTCAGCTTGTGCTATGAGTTGATGCAAAGCCAAAGCAAATGTGAAACATGTGGCTAAATAAATTAATATATCAGTGCACCCTGCAAAGCCACTGTCTTCTTCACTTCACAAGCAAACACTATCAGCCACTGCACCACACAATATTCACTAATATTCTATTAGCGAAATAAAGTTAAGTTAAGCCTTTATTTGTCACATATAGATTACTGTACAGTAAAAAAAAATCTTCAGCTATCCCAAAGTCATGGTCAGCCATGACACAGGGCTCTAACCCCAACTTACTAACAAGGAAGGAAACAGGGTTAGAGACCATGCTCAAGGGTCCAATAGTAGCAACTTGGTGGAGCAGGCAGGTTAAACCGTCGACCTTTCAGTGAGTAACTCTAAGCCTTAACACACTGAACTACATACCACCACACCCAGTATGAGAAAGAGAAAATAGCTCTGCGATGAATTGGCACAGCATGCATACAGTACAGTATGTGAGGACTCGAGACTGTGAGTCTGACATGATTGTTTGCGACACTGGACCGCCTCGGGGGGACGGTCCTGGCTCCATTCCTCTTCACCGTCTACGCTGCAGACTTCATGTTCAGCTTAGCAACCTGTCACCTGCAGAAGTTTTCTGATGTCTCTCCCAACAGCGGCCTGATCACAGAGGATGATGACAGGGAGTGTAGAGGACTGATTCGGCAGTTGGTGGACTGGTGCCAATGGAACTGCCCCTGGATACAGTAAATGCGGAGAAGACCTTAGACCCTTGGAGGACCTTAGTCTTTATGTGCTGAGCAGCTTCTTTAGTGACAGACTGTTACATCCTAAGTGTCTAAAGGAGAGATATTGGAGGTCTTTTCTCCCTGTTGCTATTAGACTGTACAATCAGAGCTACTCCCAGTAAACCACGCACAGCACTCATTACTCTAACCCCACAATACCTTACATTTTACAATATACAGTAGTTACAATTTCTTAAATGTACTTACATTATTTTTTTTTTTAGTGCAATAGAAACTGTGTGAGATGTGAAACTACTGTTTAGTTTTCTCCTTTTCTTTGTGTTTATACACTGTACTGTCACTACCTTATGTTTGCACATTGATCTTTGCTGCTATAATGTAGAAATTTCCCTACTGTGGATTGAATAAAGGTATATCTTATCTTACCAAGCCCAGTGCCGGAGTACCTTAAGATGAAGAATGAAAATAAAAAGAATGGTGCAGATAAAAGAAAAGAACTGCAAAATAATGCAAGAAACAAAATAATGACAGAGTAAAGATGAATAGAGTGTTTCTGGGTTTTGGGCAAGTGATAAGTGTTTTTCACCGTCAGTACCATTACGAATTCCTGCAGTACCTGATGCTCTTTAGTTCTTTTTAACTTTATATCCTGATGCATTAGGAAGCTCAAGTGACATAACCTGAGTGCACAGATCCTTGACCTTAACCTACTGAATAGCTTTGAGGACGGGGACTAAAACAATCACATAAATTTGAAATAACATAATTTTAAAAATTTTAACATATGGCCTCTGTACATCCCTATACTACATTTGAAATAGGGGGTCAGGGGTAGCTCAGTGGTTAAGGCATTGGACTACGGTTCGGAAGATCCCAGGTTCAAACCCCACAACCACCAAGTTGCCACTGTTGGGCGCTTGAGCAAGGCCCTTAACCCTCAACTGCTCAGATGTGTAATGAGATAAAAATGTAAGTCGCTCTGGATAAGAGCGTCTGCCAAATGCTTAAATGTAATGTAAATAGAAAACTCAAGATGTGAGCGAAATCAAGACATTAAGATTTAATTCAAGTGGGTGAACAAAAGTGTGGCGTTAACCATTAAAGAATTACAACAATTTTCATACACACAGAAATAATTAAAGTAACTTAATGACAAACATAGGAATTGCCCTGAAACCATTTTTCATTTATTTGCCCTGAGAAGCTTTTGGGTAGCTTTTGCCGTATGTTTTGGATCATTATCTATCTGCAATATGAAACAATATCCTATCAGTTCTGCACAGACAGTATGACCATGTGCACATTAGAATTCACCCTGTTACTTTTAGCAGTCAGGTCATTAATACACACCAATGGCCTGGTTCTGGTGGTTTGCACCTTGTTGTGAAGCATCTGTATTTATTTCATAAAGTTTTTTCTTGACTATGTCACTCCTACCTTCTCAAAAGTGTTTTTGACTTGTCTAGATGTTGTAAAAGGGTTCTTCTTTATCATGAACAGAATTACAGTTGTCCAATTTATTTCTTCTGTGGTCTTGTGGCTCTTTATCATGCTCTTGCTAACACTTCCTGGATTGACAGACATCTATACAATCACTCTTTCTTCTCCTGGATTTCACCAAGATATGTTCAAATTGTTTGTTTTCTTTAAAGTAACAGATGTACATAACTCCAGTTATTTGACAGAAAATTATAAAAAAAAAAAAAAGGTGAATTATCTGACACCCAATATGTTTGTCTATTTGACTGTGGCTCTCCGGACGTTGGTAAGCTTATCAAACCATAGCAGACAATTTTACATCTTAACATTAAGGATGTTCCAAACTGCACCATCGAGCACTCTCCATGTTTTTGCTATCTTTCTGATAGGTTAATATTTGTTTTTCAGCCTAAATAATGTCCGGCTTGACTTCCATAGACACCTCTTTGGATCTCTTAAGACGCCATATTAAGAGTTCACGTGAACAGCTACCAAATGCAAGAATAACATTTTGAACCAATTTCAGGCCTTTTATCTGCTTAATTAGTCATGGTGGAATGAGGGAAACTCATCAAAATGGGTATGTTTAAAAAAGGCTGTACTTTCTGAAAGGTTACTGTTATTAAGGACACAACAGAAATCATGCCTGACTTTCAAACCAAGGTTATGGTCTTCCTCCTAGTGCACTAGCCACTTAACAACATTGATAAGCTTAAAGGATCCTGGAGAGGCACAATTTATGGTTCTTTGGTTCTTTGCACTTCAGTGGCTACCACTTATGTCTGTTTCATCTGCAGCTTCTCAATTAGACCAGGCATAACAGACCTGTGTGCTTGGGATTCCTGCTTTGTTTTTCCTGGACTGCAAGATATATATGCTATTAGTATGGAAGATGATATAGGTAGGGCCAAGTGATGATAGAAATGCAACATTATTGCTTTTTATATCACAGTGTAGGGGCTCTATGAGCCATATCATTTCCCATTAAGCTGCACAGCCAGAATAAACTCTGTGGATCGTGATGAATTATTTCCTGCTAGCAAAAGGCTCAAAGTCACACAATGGAGGCAACTTAAGCACTTGTTTCCCTGGATATTAATGATGTAGTTTTATATAGGCCTATTTAATGGACAAACACATATGCATGCTCACACACACACACACACACACAGACATACACGGACACGGGCACCGCACATCGGAACAGCTGTAGTCTCTGCTGGAGAACCTGGTTTCAACAGCACTGTTTCGGTTTTCCTTCTTGTCCTTAACAAGCTTTGTGTCAATAATTTAACTTTTCTTTGAAATATCATATTAATAATTATTGTGATATTATATATATATATATATATATATATATATATATATATATATATATATATCACAATAATTATTTTCTGCTTTTCATTGTTCGATTGGCCTTTTTTCCTTCCCAAATGTGTGTTTGCATCATCTTTGCTTTTAATCTATTACAACTTATCAGTTGTTCTATACTGTATATAAACCCAATAGATACTATGTTTTGTGAAACACTACACGTCCTTTACTGTAGGTCCAGATGCCACTCCAGTCGGTCTATGGATGATGATGACTGTCCCTGTATAACCCTAGCAGCTGAGCTGCACATTTTTGTGCAATTATTAAAATAAATATTTAATTGACACTAGAGTGTAATGGAGATTAAACACTTGTTAGATGTTTCAGGTTTAGCTTACCTCTAGTCAGTGATCTGTGTCAGTATGCATAATTGAGATGCCAAGCAGGGATGTGCACAGACATTCTGAGAGGCTGTAGCTCCATGCTGAAGAAAGGGCAACTACCCCAGCCTGTAAATGTCATCCATGAGCACGAATCGGAATTATGTAACATATGGTCATTTAACAAATCTCACATTAACTTGATGTTTTTTTTTCTTCTGTAAGAAAAAGTCAACAGATCATGGTTTGCTTGTATATATAGCCAGTTACTGCATTTTGTTTCATTTTCCAGAGCTTCCACAGTAATAGAATGAATTATATATATATATATTATATATATATATATATATATATATATATATATATATATATATATATATATATATATACAGTGGGACCTCTGTAGAACCTGCACACTTTACCTTTGAAAAGAATCGCGACAGAGCGGAGTTTCTGTGTAAGGCACACACACACTCTCCGCCTTACACATTAACTCTGCTAAGACCTAGCAGGGGAGACAATTACCTACAATTCCGCAGCGCAAGAGAGAGAAAAACCATTGGCTCAGTTGTGATCACGTGACGCTCTGTGTCAAAACATGAAGCGCATGCGTGAAACATGATACTAAAATCAACTGTACAACAGTTCCATAGACACTATTTGTATATATAGTTTGTCAAAAGATAGGTTAGATAATCAGTAAACATATATAACATATACTGTATATATATATATTTTCATGTTTACTGATTATCTAACATATCTTTTGACAAACTCCAGGATTTTGTATGACTTAGAAAAATGTATTGTTGTGGATCTTTCTCGGGCTCTTTCACAGTTATTCTTAGCAAATTTTTTCTTCTCTAAATAAGTTGGTCACTGACTTTTAGTGTCCTGTATAGTCATGGCTGTGCCGTGCTCTAACCCTTTATCATGTTTATTAACAGAATATGAGTGCACTGCCAGATGTTATTTCAAGATCATGTGGCATTTCAACAACATAAATTGCATTTGATTTAATTATGTCAATGGGTTGGAAAAGAACCAAATTCCAATGAAATAGGTGTGATTTGACATTTGCAAACAATTTTGCTAACTACACTTCCAATACTATATTGTAAATAAAAATAAATATACTCTAAAATATAAAATAATATATCTATATATAATCCTAAAAAAAATTTATGGCACTTAATGGCATTTCTTTTTTATGGAGTGAAAACCCACACAACTCCAAGATTCTGATTACATGCATTTCAGCATCATGCATCTGCCCTCTGCAGGCCGAACCCTCTTCTTACATTTTTTTCGTCCATGTTTTCCATTAAAATAACTAAAATATCTAGTTTATATGCAGTACTGCACCAATCAGAGGACAAGTAAAAGTAAAATATAATTTAGATTAAGGATGTATACCAAAAATGCCTTTCATTAATTAACACTTACAGTAGCTAACACAAATACTCAGCTAAAGCTTTTTTGTGGAGCATGATTCACTGTTTTACCACAAATAGTTGAATAGCTTTATCCTAGTCATAATCTCATTTGATCAAGAGCCAATTCAAGGCATATTATACAGTAACCCCAGCTCAGGGCCAGTCGCAGTGCCCATGCTGAACCCTGTCCATCCCTGAAAGGCTCTACAGTGTGCATCAAACCTAGACTACAGAACAATGAACTTTGGTGGTCTGGGCTCATAGTTCACATTTTCCTTTACATCATTTGAATAGCCAGGTGTATATGAATATGTTATCTGGGGAAGAGGCACCAGGCCAACAGTGTGCGCTAACGTCAGTGGCCTCTTTAATAAGATTAATGTGTGCTGCCACATTGACACACAAAAATGTCTTCAGGAATGGTTTGAAGAACATGATAAAAAGGTTTAAGGCTTGGCCTCCAATTTCCTCAGATATCAATCCAATCTCATTCAAATCAGACAAACAAATATAACCCAAAGTGGCTTCACCTCTTAACTTACACACCCTTAAGAACCTGCTACTACCACCTTTTTCTCAGGGACCACAGCGCATTCTTAAACATCTAGTGGTGTACATACCTCAAAGGGTAATAACTGCTTTGGGAGCATAAGGCAGGAGCTACACTAACATGAGGATGGGTTCCCTGTTGAATCTGGTTCCTCTCAAGGTTTCTTCCTTTTACCATCTCAGGGAGTTTTTCCTTGCCACTGTCGCCCTCGGCTTGCTCACCAGGGACTATCTGACCAGTCTGATACAGACTTAAATAATTCTTTTGATTGTGTAAAGCTGCTTTGTGACAATGACTTGTTTTGAATTGTTAAAAGCGCTATACAAATAAAATTGAATTGAATTGAATGAGGCTTTATTGTTATGGCTGATAAGACACACAATTGTGAAGTGGGAGGAAAATATCTGAACAGTTTGGCATGCATTTTTATTCAGGCCTCCAAGTCAATACTTTGTAGAATCTTTTTTCGCTGCGATGAAAGCTGCAAGTCTTTTGGGGTATGTTGTTACCAGCTTTGCACATCTAGTGAAGATTTTGCCCATTTTTCTGGACTTTGTCTGGATGAATATGCTTTGATCTAAACCATTCCATTATAGTTCTAGCGTTATGTTTAAGGTCATTGTCCTGCTGGAAGGTGAATCAATGTCGCAGTCTCAAATCTTTTGCAGACTCTAACAGGTTTTCTTTTAAGATTGCCTTGTATTTGGCTATATTCATCTGTCCTTTAACTCTAACCACTTTCCCTTTCTCTGATGAAGAAAAGCATTCCTACATGATGGACAGTGTTAGTCTTCCACCACACAGCGTTGTGCATTTATGAAAAAAAAATTTCATCTGACCAGAGCTTCTTCCACTCCTTCTTCCATATGTGTCCCCCATATGGATTGTCGCAAACAGGACTTGGTTTTTTTCAACGTTGGCTTTTTTCTTGCCACTGTTTCGTAAAGGCCAGATTTGTGATGTACATCATCACAAATCTGACTAATGACTAATAGATGTTTTGTGGACAGATTCTCTCAACTGAGCTGTGGATCTTTGTAGCTTCCCCAGAGTTACCATGGGCTTCTTGGCTGCTCCTCTGATTATTGCTCTCCTTGCCCGGCCTGTCAGTGTAGGTGGACGACCATGTCTTGGTAGGTGTGCAGTTGTGCCATACTCTTCCCATTTTTGGATGATGGATTAGGCAGTGCTCCTTGACATGATCAAAGCTTAAGTAAAAAAAAAAAAAAAAAACGTAACCCTTCTTTTCACTTCTCCAAAACATCATCACAGCCATGTCTGCTGTGTTCAGTGAGCTTCATGGTGCTGTTTGTTCATTAACGTTCTTTATAAAACGTCTGAGGGCTTTACAGAAAAGGTAAACACTATCTACAGTACTAATTAGGTTACTTCTGTCTTCACTGTATTTTAATAGGGGTATCGGTGTAAAAGTGTAAAAGGGGGCTGAATGCAAATACATGCAAATACACAAAAAAATAATAATAGGTAAAAAAAAAAAAAAAAAAAATATATATATATATATATATATATATATACACACACACACACACACACACACATACATATATATATATATATATATATATATATATATATATATATATATAAAACTTTAGTATTAAATATATATAAAACTTTTAAAACTTGATATTAAACCATCAAATAGATCACAATCAGAAAGATAACTGTAAAGCCCTCATGTTTTGATAATTTAATTCTTAATGAACTGTATTTATATATTAACATAAACAGTGATAAAGTAATATTTTTCACACATTTTAAACTGATGCAAACTTTTCAACTGAAGGCTGAAGTCAAATGGACCATATTTTGTATAAATGTATAAGAGAGAGAGAGAGAAAGAGAGAGAGAAAGGGAGAGAGAAATCACCTCACTTTATGATTTTTCATTTTCATCTTGTTAAAAAATACTTCAAAAATATTATAAACATAGTCTATTAAGTAAATACTCACAGGACACTATATTTTTCAATTGAAATCCATTTTGGTTTTTATTTTTTATTCTTTTTTTCATTCATAACAGCAAGAGTCAAATAAAACAATAATAAATGTGCATAAAACATTTTTAAAACATAGTACAAGATCTTAGCAACTGTAAGCAAAGAGTAAGCGTGAGATTACATGGTGAGTGTGAAGCGTTCATTAAAGCAGGTGCTTTCAGCAGGTAGGGACCACCGGCGGTTTCACTGTGGCAGACGCAGAGCAGAGCTGTGCATTGCGTCTGTTCGGATGAAAGTGATGCTTTGGTTTATTAGCACTTGTGCAGCAGCGGTAAGTGAGTCAAAACCTCAAACGGCGATCAGAAGTTTTACATTCATTGTGTTTCCTTTATTTTGGTGGTTGACCTTTTCCTGCTGAAGGCACAGTTGCCTTGTTACACACACACTATGTGTGTGTCTATGTGTGTGCACGTAATATGGTGTGTAAGGCTTATGCTAGCATGTCTGGTCATTTTGAGTTCATTAGTTTACTGTGTTACCCACATTTGTCCTTATGGAATTGAGTCAATGTGTCACTTAACGTATGCTGAGAATTGTCACTACTTTTAATGACATTTTTTAAATGGCAATTGCAGTATTGTGCGAACTTATTGACATACCTACTTATCTAAAAGGTGGATTTTATCTGGTTAAATGTCTACATGCAGCTAACAACATTCAGGCCCAAGTAAAACTTTTAGTGATTTCCTTATTAGGGTACATGTGACATTTTGGAGACAGTCTTCATGTCTGACAGGCAGTAAATACTGTTAGACACTCTGAAGTCTTTCTATCAGAAATTTAACAAAGCCTAAATTCCCTGCAGTCATTTAGAAGAATCAGTCTGATAAATTTGTCATTAATTACATATAAATATTCGTTTTTTGTAACTGTTACAGTCCAATAGTTTATTCTCATTATGCTCTACTTTGGTAAATTTTTCACAGAAAAACAGTGTCTGCTTTTAATGCAGGTCACACACATGACGAGACAACTTGCCAAAATGTCAGCACTGAGGTTTAAACAACAGGCAGCGCACATGATTAAGGCGGAGTGATGTTGAGCTTTTCCATTTTTTTAAAGCAATGATTTGAAGTAATAATAATAATAATAATAATAAAGGGAGCTGAGCCACTTCTGCAAGCAAATTCAGTTAGCTGGTCTATTACTCTATTATCCTTAAATTATCCTAACAAAATTTCTCATAGAATCTTTTATTATTCAAAATAAGATCTCCATATTATACATGTTTTCTTTTCCTTGTTTTATATTGACTATATACACAAGTGCAAAATTCGACCTTTGTCCCTCGGGTCATGGCTCTCTCACTTCCAGCCAAAGTCCCTACAACATAGCCTCTTATTACCATCGGCATCATCGTCTAAATATTCAATATTATATGTATATGTATATATATAGATTTTTGGCCTGACATTCAGGGATGTTTTTTTTTCTTTTTCAAAATATCAAAATACAATTTTATGTTTTAACATGGATACAATAGAAAATAACTTTTTACTCTCCACATATGCTCTATAAGTAAACCAAAAAGAGTTCTTAAATTTGTTAAATTAAGAAATATCATTATGGTTCATTTCACCTCAACAATTTTTCAAAATCAATATAAAAAAGGACAATCATTATCAAATAATAATAATAATTAAAAAAAACATCAAAACATTCAAACATAAATTGTCAAATAAAAGAGTAAAATGTACAATGAAAAAAATAAATTCACTAAATATTAATAAGAATAATAGAGACGGAGGGAGGGGGACAAAAGGGGGATGAAATGCATTTACAAGTTCAGAAAAAAAAGAATACAAAGTATTAAATCAAATATTACCGAATACAAAATAAGTAAATTCCACAAAGTAAACATGCAGCATGTTGCAATATGATTTTATCCAAGCTGGTGAATTAAACAACTGAGCAGTATGTGTTAAAATGATTACTAAAAATATAAGATATGCATAAACAATAAAAAGACTGGAACATCTGAGTGAAAACACTAAATGAAATCTAAGGCCTCAGTGAAAAAACAGCAACAGCTCCAGTGCTGGGCTCAACCACATTTTGGTTCATTCAATTGCCAAGCCTGATGAGCTGAATTACACTTTATGTTTAACATTTACTAATACATTTTAAATAGTCTTTTATCTCATTAACCTTGTAAATTGAATTGACCCCAACCCTGAATGATATATCTCTCTGTACACCAAAAATAGACTTAAGACCTATAGGCTCCACTGATCTAGATCTAAGAACCAACTGGGAGTCTAACATTTTTTAACTTCAGTCTCACTAAAATCTGAAATTACACCAGAAAAGATGAAGTAGCTTCATTTATCTTTCTCTTAACTAGGTTTAGCCTTGATGATACCATGACCAGTCACCATTCACAACTAGTAAAGACCGTGAAACTGACGAAAAAAAAACAAGAAAATTAACTTTGGCACGACTTAACAGAATGTTCAACATTATCATCTTTTTTTCTGTACATAGGCTAAAAGCTATTTGAGATCAGGAATCATAAACATACAACACAAATGGCACCAAATCCATACAAAAGAAATCCTGAACCAAATACATATCTGTTCTGCTCATATACAAAATAAATCAAAACTAATCTGACCATCAGGTTTAAGCAGCGCCCTCATTTATACTCTGCTTCGTGACTGTGACGTGTCTCTACACGTCATGCAATTCTTAGTTACTCTGACAATGTAAAGTTTGACATTGCAGTGATCTCCGATACCCAATTTCATGAATTAAAAGTCACGCCGTCATTCAAGGCAATAAAATCTCTATATAGGGCAACAGGAAAAGGCAACCCTGTTCTCATGCAAGTCGAAAAGACATATCTAAGGTTGAATGGAGATCATTACCATCGAGAGCATTACAAACAAACAGCAATAAAAATCATTTGAAAATAAAAAAAAAACTTAGACATGAAATTATGTATAAAAACAATCTCTGGTAAACAGAATAACACTGTCGATATAACACTTTCCAATTGTAGCCTATTGTTTATCTTGTGAAGCTTGATTTAAAGCTAAGATGTGCTTTAAAAGGTCAGAAGGATTCTGATTTGACATAAAAACATTCATTAGTCTTCTTTAATCCTGATCCTTCCTCTGCAAGTCTGCATTTTTAATGCAGCAACAAACCCACTTGCATTTCGCTGGATGTATTGTGCCATGAATAGTTGTAAATATCTTTGAATTTAAGGTGCATTTTCACATTTTTGTAAACCACCCTTGTCAAATAAGTAACACCTCATGTAATGTTACAGTTACCGCATCTCAGGAAAATATCTACAATGCTGATTCTTTATAGTTCAATAAATGAACAGGCATTGAATAAGGCATGATGTTTTACCATTCACCATGCAGACATATCAAAACTAAAAACATGACCAACGAATGTACGTTAATTAAGACTGAAAGGTGAACTGTACCTGGTTTAAGAGGCACGCAACACAGACCTGCTTCTCTCTGTTCCATCTGAAGAAATATCTCTTTCACAATATTGTATGTTCCCATCACACCCGAGCTCAAAATTTAGAGTGGTCTTACCACTGTACTCACTATAAATAAAATAATGACCTTACAATTTACTATAGTTATTATATTATGACTCTTGTAATATTTCAGTCTGGGATGAAATTTTAGTGCAATGGTGTTCATTATCTACGCTTCAGCTTAATGTGCATGTGAAAAATACCAGCTCTACAATTTTAACCTTCAGTAAAGTGTTACTGACAAATAACATCAATTAAATACCTAAGGGAAGTAATTCAAAAAAAATATTTAAAAAACTCTAAAACTTTTGGTCTATTGTGATCATGTCTGTTGATATCATTATTTAAATTGTTAGATTTGACTCTAACGGACTGTTTCTAGCTACTCTAAGTGTTTCTAAGTGTATGAACCCATCTTATGTACATCGATTTCTTTCCACGTCACTTCTAAGGGCACTGCATGTTTCTGCATATTGGTATGTCGTGGACTAGTCCTTTGAATATTATATAAATGAAACTAATGATACCCAAGGGCTCAAATGATGTAAATGAAATGTGAATATTCGTTGGTGTTAAATTGTATGCGTCTGTCCCAGGTAACAGATGAGCAGATTCATTTGATCTGAAATGAAAAGAAATAAAATTATGACTTAATCAATAACTTGCATAGAATCATGTGCAGGTTCCACTTTGTTTAAACTCAATTATCAATAACGTGAAATTTACGGTTTTATTATTTATATAATTTATTCCAGTGTTTTTTTAGAATGCATTATAAAATACTTTTCTTGACGTTTGGGTTATATCCATGTTTTTTAATAGGAATGCCATTGGACTTTAATAAAGATGTCGGCAATTAAAAAGCACATAAGTTATTGAAAAGATAAGAGCAAATTGTTTGAAACAGAAAGTAAAAGACACTTACTGACCTTGCCTCTTACTACATTTGAGTCAAATACTTGTGGCTAGTCAGATGTTCTGCCGATATTATTGGAATCTATTGGAAAGATAATATAATATAAACAGAAGATAGACATCAGCACAAATGTTAATTACTCATAGGTATATAAATTATCTTACATAAAAATAATAGTAGCCATTAAGTCATTAAATGGCGAATAGAAATTTTAAAAAAAAATTAAAAATTGAATAAACAATATTTTTTTTCCTACATCATACAATAATATCTAAAACAGTTCTTCTGCTATAACCTTCAGTCCAAATCAACAGTATATGCCCTAAATGGATTGAACGGTGACTGTATACAGTACGTAAAAACTGGTTTCCCAAGAGAAAGTGGATCTGTGTGTGAGATCAGGTGATTAGATATGAAGCTAATAGGAGGCCACTGTGATTAACATGTTATATTCAGCACCGTGGTCATGCAGTGATGCTTCTGTTTATACTTTTGTAAATAAAACCAGCTAGATTTATTTATGAAATATCAGGGGCAAGTAGAAACAAGAACAATAACTGCATGGTAAAAAAAAGTCCAGCACATACTTCTGCCAGAACAATACTGAACATTATTAAAATATGAGGCGAAATATAAATGAATATATTAAAAGTGGTGTGAGAAAATAACTAATTAGGATAAGAAGACTATTGAAATTCATGAAAGAAATCAGTACTGCGGCTAAAACAAAAACAAATAGTATTTTATACATACCAATTGCATGTATTCGTTGGTAGTCAGCTTTGATAGAGAAGAGTCCTCAAAACAGAAAGAGACAAGAACATCATTAAAATGCGGTTCTAGTAATATAGACATTTAAATATAGTGATAAAACACAAGTGGTGTCGTAGAAAATATAATAAATCTGTCATGAGGCTTCTACAGCGGGGACAACTTTTTCCCAACTTTTCCTAAACTACAAATAATTGCTGGTCAGAAAATTGCTTAACTCTGTGAATAAAATGACGGTTAAAAAGGATAACAAGAATTACACCCCTTACCGTGCCGAAAAAAAAAAATCTCTTCAGTCTTGAAAACAGTGAAAAAAAGGTAAGTGGATAAGTGGAGATGGTGAGAGAGAGAAGAGAGAGCTACAAAGGGAGCAAACCTGATTGGCTGATGCGGTTGCGAAGGGAACAGTAGTGGCGGACGTGGTTGCTGCGGACACAGCAGCTGGTGAAGCGCCGTGCATCATGGGTACTTTTCAGAGGGGAGAATCATATAAGCACACATACAGAGGAGTGTAGCCAACAGGTGTACACATGTGAAAAGTGGACGGATGTGTGTGGGTAAATAGGGAGAGAACGGAGAAGGGGAAGCATTACTACATACTGTACGAGAACCACCATATGAGAAGGTGGCCTATTATAATAAAAAACATGCTAACATGCTGGTTAACAAGGACCAGAAGCATGAACATGACCTCAGTAGTACAATAAAATTACTTAAGTGATTTTCTCAAATAATTACGTAAATATATTGAAATAAAATCCTATAATAATCTCAATCTGTTAAGGACAGCAGACTGACCAGTGAAACCCGCACATGAACTTTGTGTTTCACGTCATGTAAAAGAACAGCAAGACACACAATAAAGTAAAATGTCTAAGTGCACTACTGAGATCATTTACATTTCATTACTGGTTTAAAACCAATTTGGTTAAATAATTAATGCAAGTTAAAATATATTGTTATTTAGTAAACAGCAGTGACAATAACATAAACATATAATATACTTTATTATACCAGTTCTGTTATTTTTAAACAGCCACATAGTAACACTGCTTTGTAGGAGGATTAAATATTGTAATTAAAATGAAATACATTTTAAAAAATTCCAAAATTGCTGGCAAAATTTACACAATTTAATAAACACAAATCGAGTACATAATGAAAAAAAACAATAAAATTTAAAGGACAAAGATAAGCCCAAAACTCAGAGTTCAATTGATTCAGTTGTTGTGCAGTGTGATTGGGCAGTATACTGTAGTTGATTCCTTGGGTTTTGTAATCAAGAAATAAATCTTTTAAAATGAACTGTATGTTAATTTCCTATAATTAACTGCGATGAAGGAAAATCCACCTGTAAAGTATATTACAGAATTTGTATCACTGATGCTTTGGGGCATGTAGTAACAGGCGGTTCAGGGGCTTATGTGAGGATTAACAGCTTAATGAGTTTTGTTAAATACCTACTGTATAAGTACATATGAGTATTAATGGCTTTATGCCTTTTATACTCCAATTTGCACAGGAAGCGCAAATAAGAAGGTTTCTTTTGGCTCTACATTTGAACTCTATTGAACATCTTCCTTTATATTGAAACCTAACAATATAAAGTAGCTTCAGGAAGACACAGTGGGCCAGGATCCCCCTATATGAGTCTGTATCATTGTTAGACATGACTCTTAAAGATGCACCTTCTCAGAATGCTATACTGTATAAAAGTGCTTACAGCAGTGGACAGGGGTCGGCATGGCGACTGACCGGTCTGCATCCTCACTGCCTCATATAGAGCAGACTGTGTGTTCTGACACCCATCTATCACAGCCATCGATAACGTTTTCAGTAGTTTGTGCTGTAGAAGCTCTTCTGTGGGATCAGACCCGAGGGGGCTAGCTCTCACTCACCATGACTATCAAATAACCCTGTCACTGCTTCTCCTGCAAATCGCAAAAGACCTGATATGACCTATGCATCAAAATCTGGTCCCTGTTAAAGTAGCTCAGACCGTTAAGCATGGTAATTTTCAATACTTCCAACACATTTAAAAAAAAACTGACAGTTTACTTTATGATGAATATATTACACTCCTACACTGATTATATATAACACTCCTTTCAATAGTGTTAATGTTATGGTTGATCAACGTATATAGAATGTGGGTATATTAAATCTAATACCACATGGATAGATAATCGGACAATTGCATGAAAGAATAAGAGTGCATTATTAAAGTGGTCAATATATCCTGAAATCATCAAATAAGTGCACATCATCACCCACTGCATAATACAGAAAAACTGGTTGAGGAATAATTAGATGTAGACTTAGCTCTATCATTGGTGAGCACTGTGTTGATTTTACATTGCATTAATATAAGTTGTGTAGAATTTGGCGTGTGAGCAGCCAAAGGGGAGAAGGGTTAGATCACCTACCCACACTTGCTGCAGGAGTCATGCACAATATTGAGCCTGCCCATCATGCATTGCAACAGGAAGTGGATTGGAAAAAAGGGAGAAGAATCATATCAGCCCATCACAAGGTTGGTTAGATAAAAGAGAGACAAACAAAGGAAGGCAAAACAGAAAAGGTTACAGGGAATCATTCACAAAACAACTTATTAGTTATGGAATGTGTGATCTACAGTCGGGATGTGAGCGGGACGTGTGAGGGCGTTGATTGCAGACAGTAACAAGCTTTTACAAAAACTGATCTGAACACAGAGACTATCAACTTATGACGTGTGTGTCAGCGAGATAACCTACAATAAGACCTCTAAATGACTGTCAAAGTGACACTAAGCTAAGGAATTATTGGCACTGGTTTATTATTCGATTAATAAATGTGACATGGTGTTTTTGGTAAAAAAAAATAAAATTGCACTTGGTTGCATTAATTTTCCTAAAATATATATATATTTTTTATTCTAAAACTGACTGCAGTCACTGTATGACCAATCATGGATTGTAGCCGGAAATATATCTATAGCGTTAAACGTTCTTTTTTTAAATTATTATTCCTTGAGCAGCCAAATCCTTAAAACCTTAACACAAACCTTAACACTGCCTTACAATGTAGTTTAATCATTTGGCTTGTTTAAACTCTTGGGTTGCATACATATGCACACATCTACAGTATATATACAATTCATATTTACAAAAATGTCTTTGCACACGGTGTGCTCACCTCTTCCTGTTAAATGCTCAATATGCTGTATACCTTAGTGTGATTCATTTCATACTGAGTAATGACAATGAATTTAAAGAATTACTATCATTAGCTGCTGTGCGTGTGAACAGTGTGGCAGGTCAGGCTTGTGATAAAAGGGTGGGACAAGCTAGCTTAGGCCCCTACCTGAAGGAATAAATGCTGCCTGCTGCTGAAACTGCATGTTGGCCAGCGCCTGTTGGTACTGCAGCATGCCGGCATTGAACATGGTGGTGGCACCGTTGGCTTTCTCGAGGGCTGGTCTCTTTGGCAAAGGCGGAATTACGCTATGAGGAAGGCCCTGCTCAGGATGATGGGAAAACGAGGAACAAGGATATAATGACAAGGAAGGAAAGAGAAAATATAGAATAGTTATCATCACAGGACTTCACATTAGAGTACAAAAATATAAAAAAAGAAACAAACTAAAACAAAACAGCAGGCAAGCAGCAGCAGCCTATACATGACTACGCCACAAGCAGAAACAAAAGTGCCAAGTCCCTGACTGGATATACTGTACACGCTAGCATATATATATATATATATCTACATCAACACGCTACTTCCGCTCTTAACATTACTCCATCAACTAGTCTGGTGCGAGTGCAAATGAAGCAAGCATCGCACTAAGAAAAAGTTTTGCCGACAAAAAAAAATTAACGAAAATAAAACAAAACTTAAAGCATCAACTTAAAATAAAAGAAAGCTGCACTGCTTTTGCCATGATATCTGTGAAATATGACACATAAGTTATTAATATCTGTTGCTCAGGTGGCACAGCTTCGCTACCACATAGCTGGTTACCCAGTTACCCAAATTATCTGGTTATACATGCACTTTAGAGCTTCTCATCATGCACTATACAGAGACACTGAAGATATATGCAGATACTGCACAACACACACACACACACACACACACACATACACAGACACACAAACACAGACACAGTTACACAGCATAGTTTAGTCTGTCTGATCCTGTCTTTATGCTGCAGGAATGGCCTACATGTGATGATCTGATTGTGGTAGGGCTTTTTATAAAACGTTTTTCAGCGCCTTTGACAAACTCTCAATTATTTTTGCTGACGCTGATGCGATTAAATTTTTTAATCGATTTCGGCCGGCACGTTTTGTCTGTTTGCAAATTATTTCTTTTCCACAATCAGTTGATCACTAAACGTTACTAAAACAGCAGTAGGAAGAGAACATTAGGAAGCCAATTAAGAAACAGTCTACGCTAGCAAATTATTGCTTGTTAAGACACTACAACAAAGCAACATGCCAAGCCAAAAAGGTGAAAGGTCATAGTACCAGGTCAAAGGTGGCCTCGAGGGGTCGCTTCAGTGATTTGACAGCCGTCTTAATTAGCAGGCAGCGAGCACATGATGGCAATGGGCCAATGGGGTTCAAGCGCATAAACATAAACAGCAAGCAGAGGTGCATCATGGGGCAGCAGTGCATTTTTGGTGGTTGAGAAAAAAAAAACAAATAAAAAACAAATCATTTGGAATGCAGTGTACAAAAGGGATATCAGGACTTAACATGCACATTAATGTAATTCAGGAAAAGATATCTAACGCACTATTAAACTACAAACTACAGCAGGGTCCAGCAGGAATAATCTTCTAATCTTTTTAGCTTTTTCTTGCTTGAGAAATATAGTTTGCTCAATTACATTCTTCTGAAATGAGAAATAATTGGAACCCTTTGGACCCTGCTTTAGATAAAGCACATCACAACAGGGGCTCCAACAGTAGTATGTGTCTAATACAAAAAGGTTCATTTTTTACAATCCTCATGTTGGGCTGATTGACATAATATTACAAAAAACACTGTACATGCTTAACCTGCGCACTGCCAGCTCTATTCTGTCAAAAATGTTCACACTGACCCCTATTGGACAGGAATAATAGTAAATAGTAAATGTACTCTCTAACAGAACATGAAAGAAATTCAATCAGTGCTAATAATGAAACCTGAACCATCTGCCCTGAAACATTTATTTTATTACAATCATCAATCTAAGCATCTGTATTAGCTTATATAAACATAGAAATCCATAGAACTTTCAGTAATTTAATATCTGTTCAAATATATCTCTGACATGCTAGAAGAAAAACTATATTTCACATAGTTGACACACTCACATAAAAAGCTTTTACAACCCTGTGATAGAATGGGATTGGCACATAAAAGATTTATAGAAATAAAACTAATAATGATAATGAAATAAGCTATAGCATGGATATGACAAATTACATTTATTAAAAAAATACAAGAAAAAAAATGTGGGTTTTAGCGCAGTTTCCCTGAATAACTAAATAAATAGGGCCACTTTAGTGTATCATTTAATTCCTTGCTCTTTGTAATGTCAAGGTGTGTAATCAAATTATCATAACATTATTATTTATAGAAACTTACATTAGTTTTTATGGTTACCATGTTTTTTGTTTTTTTTTCATTTTCATTTGTCATGTGCGTATAAGGGTCTGTCCTAATAATTACCTGGTAAGAAAGATATACAGGGTGCTGTGTATTCCTGGACAACTGCTGATGTGAAAACATGATATCCAGTAAGCATTATGACTTTTACAGTAACTGTAATAAGGCCAATAGGAAAGAGTTATAGGTGTAATAGTTAGCAATCTAAGCTGAACTTGCTCAGCATGTGTCTCATTTAAGCCTTAAAAACACCTGATCTTTGCAGTTATGGTCGGAAAGACCCACTTTATAAAGCATTGTATTACATTCTCTGCTTGATAAATGTAATGAAATATGAAACTATCAGAGATGCCCTTTATGATGCACCCTCCTTACACCATACATGTCTTTATGTCCTCCCTGTATGTATATGGTGGCACAGTAGGAAATCATGCCAATATAAGATGAAAAAATCATTAACATAAGCATGCTCTAAAGATGCGTCTGTTCCATCTTAATACTGTATGTTGGACTCTACTGTATGATTCTACTGTATGAATGGAAGTGCACATGTACTAATGTACATACTGAACTTCTCACTACACTGTGCATGTACCCGTGTATAAGCGAGTGTTTGTGTGTCCTGTACTCACCATGGCTGCGGTGGCTGTGGCCTGGTTCACCTGGTGCTGTGCTGCTTTGATCTTGGCCTGCAGGTGTGCCGGAGGATGGAAGTATTTGCATTTGTCCCGTGAACAGCGACCCTTGATGTAGTCCATACACACGGTGACAGTGTTCTCACTGGAGTCTATCATGGTGCTGTCAGCCGGGTGTGCAAATCTGCAGTCTGTCTCACCGCGAGAGCAGTTACCACGCTGGTACTCGCGACACACCTGACACACATTATGATATGTTACAACAGACATGAGGACGGTAACAATATTACCAGCGCACATGTACAGACAAACATGAAACGTTCGCATGAACATGGACACTAGACGTACATGTATGCACACACACACACACACACACACTGCTACATAAATGATGTGAGCCAACACATAAGTCATGCTTTACTAGTCAATTCGTATTAACATACAGTACAGCCCATTAGATAGGTGTCAGTTGTTGTGCTCAGTAAGTGATCTGCAATCACATTCACATACGGTCACAGAGTAATCATTACAATTCCGTATTGAACTGTTTCAAACGTCAAATGAGTTGTTTAATAACATTCTATTGGCTATAAGTTACTACATAAATTCAGACATAAACTGTCTAAATAACGGATTACATTTTTGAAAAAGTAACTAAATAACTGAGTACTTAAATGGCGGACCAAGCAAAGTAATCCAAGTACTCTAACGCTTTACATTGTAGCGCTTTACACCCAACACTGGTTACTACACTGGATTAGTTGATCAGGTTAATTTTAATGAGAGGAGAAGAAAAGAAAGTCTCAATATTCTTTGTACTGATACTCTAAAGATAAGGTGGCTTTATCACTAGCATGTCGTTTTATTTTGGTGAAACTGTAATGGCACTGTTATTAAAATGCCGATAGCTGAGAGCAGATTGTGCCTACAGTGATTAAATGTGTGGCATGACCGCTCCAATTACTGTCTGACATTCACTACATTATTATTTAATATGTGTGTACAGTAGGGGGCAGCAAAATCCACAAGCATTTTGTTCTAACCAACACTATTAGGGTTTTTTTCTTTCTTTTCTGTAATCTGTGTAATCTGTGAGATCCCTGAAAATATCACAGTCCCTCCTGTTGTTTAACAAATGCCAAGACTGCCTCTAATTTATTTCATGCATTGTCACTAATGTTGAAGATTATTTTCAATAGCAAAATCACTTTAGCAAAGAATGACCAGAAAGTATATGAGATACTGGTTTTCACAAGACAGTGTCCCTTTTGACGCTCCAAATGTAACAGTTGGCCATAATAACATTTTTAGAGAAATATTTAAAAATAATTTTAAAATGTTTATTTTGAATGCCTAACTTGGCTCCTAATCATCTAGAGAGGTCCATTGTATAACTGATAAAGCAGAATAGCAGTGGAAGTGGTTAGTATCTAATTATAAAATTAATTATAACACAATATATAAAAAAATAAAAAATAAAATGTGAATGAATAATGACAGTATGTAGTATGCCCTTTCCCTCTGTGTCATACCTCCAGGCGGTCAGTGCGCAGAAGTTTCTGGGCAGCTGCGTTGGCTGTGGAGGTCACAGGTGCCACGGCAGCAGGATTCCCACCGATCAGGACTGGCGCGCTGGGTAAGAGGTCAGCAGCAGTGGGCACTAGAGCTGGCGATACGGGACTCAGGTATGGGTTAAAGGAAGCCGCCGCTGCTGCAGCTGCTGCCGCTGCTGCACTGGCATTGGTGGCTAAGTTCGGCGTGACAGAGATGAAAGGCTGCAGAAATGAGTTAGAGACAGAGACAAACAGAGGAACAAAGGTAAGGTGGCAAAATGGATTAATAGAATGCGCTAACAAATCACTTAATCCTGATGTATCACGATGCATTTGAAAATGTAACAGCAACAACAACAACAACAACCTTTTTCATTCGACGGGTCTCACTTCTATTACAACATTGCTGTAAAAGCAAAACATGCACAACTGCACAGGGTCAAATGATCCAATCTAATAATTTTCATGTTTGGCTGCTTACGTAAAGAGACTCCATTAGAAGGGTACTTTGCATCAATGACACTATGCACCCTTACTTTAAATAACCAAGTAATTACTTTAGATTTTTAAGGGCTTAATGTGGGATAAAAATCCCAATTTTGCATGAATTGTCTAATGCTGCACCACGCTGACTAAACCATGACCTCCATTTTGACAAACACACTAAAACATGCTATAAACACATTGTCAGACTACAAATAATAAGGGCCATATGACTATGACAGAGCTAGACTTTCTCTGACTCATAATCTGCAGTACTACAGCCTACAGCCTACAGTAGAGTCACAGAGCATATGAACGTGATAACTATGACAATTAGTTTAGTTGAGGCTAGTCAAAGCTAAAAATAACTTATTTATACATTATTTACAATTATTTCACATTTCTATTTTTGTGTTTTTAGGTATAAAGATTCTTGAAAGTTAAGTTGTTCTAAGAATAAGCAAAATGCAAGAGTGCAAAAGAAAAAAAAAGACAATCACTCTGAAAGTTAAGATCTGGTGACTCTGGTGTGAAATTAAGCATTAAAGCACCTATTTTCTAATTACCCTGTCCATTGAAACCAGCCGCTTACTGTTGAACTTGTGAGGAAATGTAACTGACTGCATTAGGTGAGCGGCAGTTAAAGAAGTTACTAAGTGTGGTGTTATTTTACTGTTTTGCAAAATAATATAATCGTTACTATTTAAATTGTTCAATAATGTTTGTTTTTTGGATAATTTTATAAAAAATAATGTGGTAACATGGCTACACAATCGTGTGTAGACGTGCTAGCTATGCAAGCAACTCAGGGCAGGTCAGAGCAGAAATCTGCCTCTTCAGCACTGCATAACCTCCTCTGACCTCTAACTTATTGAACACAACAAGGTTTATCAGGACGAGTTATGATGCTTTGATAATGTGCATTATAATAAAATGGCAGAAGCAGTGGCATCAAAGTCAGCGTAAGATATAATGGTACTGTATATCAGGACATTCAACCTTATTAAAAACTTCTGTCCTGTCGATTAAAAAAAAGACTGGAGTGTATGTGAGGTATGAGATGAAAATTAAATAGTTTCAAAACTCTCCAGTCAAAATTTTTGCCTAATAATACTCTTATCATTTGAACACCTGTTTCACCGGTGCAGTGTTAAAGTCATGTAGGGCACCCTGCTTAAAAGCATGTAAACTAAAAGCATGATTTAGCTCCTCCTCACCATTGGCTGAAGCTGGCTGCCGGGCATGATGGCACTGGCGATCTGCATCTGCTGGGCAAGCATAGCCATGTTCTTCTGCTGGATCAGGTTATTGCGGCCATTTATCTCCAGCTGGGTCTTCAGGTGGGGAGGCGGGTGCAGGTACTTACAGTTCTCTCTGGAACAGCGTCCCTAAAGACAGACGAGAGGTTTTTCATAGGACAGGGAGAAAGGAGGAAGGAGGAAGGAGGAGAGACAGAGAGAGAGAGAGAGAGAGAGAAATCCATTAAGTTCATTACAGCCATTTGCATTTACTAGCTTGAGTGATTAATGAAATTTTGTGGTAATCTCTCATTTTTCTACTATAATATTCTGCTTCATATCAGTTATTATATTTACAGTCTAGTAGCAGATGTGTTTGATCCAGAAGTAAGTCGCTGTCACTGTAACATCAGTTAAGAACACACACTGTTATTCCCCAGAGGCCAGTGTCTTTCATCCACAGGTTTCGTGAAAATCTATTTTATTTATTTATGTGGCTGTGAGGTAGTGATGCAGCTGATTAATGTGTGTTTTCAGGTGTTTGTGTCTGCAAGCGAAGTTATTTTATCTGCAGAATATACTGTATCTACAGTCAGCTCCAGAACAAGTAATTTTTAAAAAAAGAAAAAAACACATATAGCTCGCAAATGGAAATATTTAGTCCTATACAATTCCCACCCGTCGCTAGGGGTCTCCCACATCAAAGCTCCTACTCCAGCAGGGAGGGCGAAGACTATCACTTGATGCTTCTGAACCACATGACACCAGCCGACCTCATCTTTTCAAACTGCTCACTCACGCATCGTTGTGACACACAGAGTGAAGAAACACACTCGGAGGAGCGCTATCCACTCCTTCCGCTTGCGTAAGCCCCCGGACACCCATGATTGGCTGTAGAGCTGTGATTGATGTGAGAGTGCTAAGTGCCTCCCATCCCATCCCACCCCACCCCGTTCAGAGAGCTTGGCCAATCAGCTCTCTCCAGGCCACCGGCTTCGGGATGCTACAGCTTCACCCAGGAATCTATCTCGCGATCCCCGAGTTGACAGGGCGAGCACTTTACCACTCAGGGGCCTGAAGTCAAATTATTTAAGAAAATGTATGTTAATTAATAGGTTTAGCGGAAGGCCCAGGTTCGATTTCCAGCCAGTGTCCAAACCCCAGCCATTGGATGCAGTGCCAGTCCCAAGCCTGGATAAAATGAGAGGGTTGCGTCAGGAAGGGCATCTGGCGTAAAACCTAGGCCAAGCTTGTATGTGCAGACCAGATGATCCACTGTGGCGAACCCTTGTCGGGAACAGCCGAAAGACCAACAACAACAACAACTAGTTGTTACTAGTAAATGTTAGTGATTCTACATATGTTTAAATGATTCTTTAAAAGTTTCAAATAGCACAAAGGATTCCTCAAATGATCAATTGAAGGATTTTTTTCTGTGAATTGTAATATTTTCAATTGAACATAATAACAAAGTGGCAACAAATCGTTTAATAACTTGCACTCCATGCATTATGGCTGTTATTGCTTTTAGTAAACATTTTGACTTCTATTAGTAAAGAAGGAGAAATCCTTCTTAGGAAGTTCTATTTAAACTTGTATGTTTGGTTAAACCTATTAAAGCAATTATCTGTAGTGAGCAAAGCCTTTTACTGCATTTTTTTATGTGCCTCAATATTCTTAGTACAGCTGCCTGCCTCTTCTCCTCTTACTCCCATGTCTGCTAACAGATGAATGCCTGGTGTGTTCCTGTTCCACCCTGAGTGTGTCCTGTTCCCGTCTCGCTGCACTCTCCGCCTCACTATCTATTTACGACTATTAATACATTCATGTGATACTCTGCAAGAAAGACTGAGACATGAGGGTAAGTTCAGGTCAGCCTGATCAAGTATGAGTGTGTGTTGGAGAATATGTAGAACTTGGAGCTCCAGCACAAAATGTCAATCATATAAATGACCTGCATGTGAGGCCATAACCATAATGCAAACGTGTAGACTTTAATCACAACCTGAAAACAACTTGACTTTCTAAAATACAAATGCAAGAAAGAAAGAAAACAAGAAGGCTAGTGCTCAATCATTTTCCTCTGGATGATTCATTCTTACACACTGGGCAAAGTAAACCAGAGGAGATTTCTCCCAGCTCAAAATGTACATTCTGGATATCGGAATAGCCAAAATCAAAATGTAAAACATGATGCAAAAAATATGTTACAAGACCCCCAAAAACCCAGAGGTTAGGGCTTAGTGGTGTTCAGTATTTAATACTTCTGTGGTTTAAGATTGTTAGGTAACTGCAACGTTTACTGTAAATAATTTATGTCAGAGTACTCTCTAGACGGAGTTGTCTGAATTCAGTTTAGTGTCTTTTACTGCTGCCTCAGACAGTGTAATATACACCAATCAGCCATAATATCATGACCACATGCCTAACATTGAGTAGGGCCCCTTTTGCCACCAAAACAGCCCTGGCCCATCCAGGCATGGACTAACCACTGCACCTCTGAATGTGTACTGTGGTATCTCGCACCAAGCCGTCAGTAGCAGATCTGTAAGATACTAAATTGGATTGAGATCTGGAGAATTTAGAGGCCATGTCAACACCTCAAACCATTATTGCAGTATGACAGGGCACATTATCCTGCAAAAGAGAGACCAGTGCCATTAGGGAACACTATTTTTATGAAGAAGTGTACTTGGTCTACCTCAACATTTAGGTAGTTCGTCCATGTAAAAGTAACATCCAAATACTGTAAATGGCAGGATCCAAGGTTTCCCAGCAGAACATTGCCTCAACCCTCCAGCTTGCATTTTCTCCACAGTGCTTCTCCAGGAAAGCGATAGACATGCACCAGGCCGTTCAACTGATGTTAAACAAAACGTGATTCATCTGCCCAGGCCACCTTCTTTTACTGCTCTGCCCATGGGAGGTGCTTTTGGCGGTGCCCAGTTTTTCTGCTTCCAACACATCAACTTCAGCAAATAAATGTTCACTTACTGCGTAATATTTCTCAACCACTTTAAAGTGCCATTGTAATGAGATAATCAATATTATTCACTTTACCTGTCAGTGGTCAGAATCTTACTGACTGGTGCATAAAACTGTTTAAATAACAGGTTCATACTGTATATACACAGCAAGTGTTTTATTTTAACATTACAGTAACTGCAAAGAAAGACACACATTAAACGAAATAGAAACAAAGAGGAGAGGGAACGCATCTCAACATTTATAAACCCAGTAAAGAATCAATGAAATGGCAGTGGCCAGATTTCAAGTACTGCAGAAACAACACTTCAAATAGTGTTTATACATACAGTAGTGCTCTTCATAATGTGTGACAAAAAAGATCAAGACACCAGCGTGTCTACCTTTATCTAACTAAATCTGATGTACTGGCATTGTCTCATTTAATAGTTTCTGACTGAGAGTTTTATTACAGAAACATAAACATACACCTTTTATAAACTTTATAGCCTATGCTCTCTTCTGTTCTCAACACTTGTTGAAAGAACTTATTTCCTAATTATATGTCTATAAAAAAGTAAATCTGGGATTAAATTCCTTTTACATAAATCTTTCTGCATATTTCTATGAAGGCACCACTCTGGTCATGTCTGCAGCCACATCAGTACTGAATCTTTTATACAACATAATGCTCAAGGATTGATTGTACCAATGACAAAAAGTCAATAAGCAAACAAAGTATTATATCATGAACATAACTTGTTCATTTCTGGACAAGACTAAATAACTGAACAAAGAAGTCTAAGCTTACAAACCTTTTAAACCTGTCTCACAATTTCAACAAGGTGAGCACACTTTCAGAAAAGTAATCATCACTGCTCAGGGCCCAAACCTGCCCCTGTGCAGAATCATGAATCATCATTAGATACCGAAGCAAAAATCAATACAAACTCCCTAAGAACCTAAAACGGCTTTTTCAGATCTATCAAAGTCAATTATGGACGTGGCTACACAACACAAAGGCTGGAATGTCATAGTAACTGCAGTTTTAAAATATTTTCCTTTTACTTGAATTACCTAGAAATAATATTTTGGCATGGTGCATCACATTTTACTGATATTTACTGACCCATATCAGTATACAACATACACAAGTCAATTAAAGAGGACAACTGAGACAAATGGAGGTCAACATTTTCCACTGACCTAGAAACTAGGTATGTTTTTGTGCTTCTCTGAGGCAGCCATTATCTGCCTTGTACCATGCACCAACTTAACACAGGAAGGATCTTAAAAAAAAAAATCAAGATCTGTCACCTACAATACAATAGCCATGCTGAAAACAGGCAGTACAATGAAATATGTAGCTCTACAAAAAACATTGGAACACATGACTCACACTCACAGTCATCAGACCAATTCTGATCCGCATGAAGCTTTTTAAGACCATCATAAGTCATCTTTTTGTCATTCTCTCAAATGAATCTCTATGTTATTTAATGACATCTGAATTGGAAGAAAATAACAGCTTACAAGCTGATCCTCAAGTCTGCAAATAGTCATCTTTTAATGGACATGACCCTGCACATAATCTACAAACCATAACCCATCAATGCTACTGTAATTCATTCAGAAGAAGCATTACATATATTCTGGTTCATCTGGTTAGTCAGACGGGGAACTTCAGCCAATGAATCAAATCCCAATAAAACAACACTCACTCACTCGTAGGCTTAGAGCCTGCCTCAGGGGACCTGGGATACTAGGCAGGGTACACCCTGGGCAGGACACAAGCTCACACACTTACTACTGATGATTTAAAAACATTAATTAGTCTAATCTGAATGTCTTTGGACTGTGGAAGGAAAACAGAGTGTGCAATGGAAACTTACTAAGGACAGGGACTCCATGCACACAGACCTGATGTGGGACCTGAAACCTCAAACCTGGAGGTCCAAGGTCACCGTGATAACACCTTTGCCACCAAGCCACCCCAACAAACAACACTTGTTGAAAATTTGCAAAAAATAAATGGACTAATATTAATCTGAATACTGTATCTATACAATGAAAAAAAAAATATTAATATGTATCCTAATGTATGAAACAGACCAAAACCCTATTTACTGGAATAAAATGATCATAGATCCAAAGTCAGAGTGGCTTTATTTGTTATTTCAACCATATAGAGTAAGTACAGTACATAGTGAAATGAAACAATGTTCTCCAGAACCATGGTGCTACCATATATAAAGCAATAGACTAAACATATCTAAAAGTAAATAATACTCAAGGACAAGACAATCAGCAAAGTTCAAAAACAGTGCAGTGCTGACCAGTCCAAAAGTTTTCATATAAGTGCAGCAACAAGAATTTGTTCTTGTTGTTCGTGAATTTGTTCTTGAATTTGTTAATCTGATAATAAAATGCAATAGGTGGAAACATGAAATGTTGCTTGGCAGCCATAATGCAGATGACGCACAGCATTTTGAGTGTTTTAGCAGAAGACAGTTCAAGAAAAAAAGAGAAATTAGAGGAATATGAAAAGAAAATAGTGTCCAGTTTAGTGTGTGTGTGTGTGTGTGTGTGTCCAATCCTTGGATATTGAGAAGTTTGATGGCTTAAATGCTTCAGTAATTGCAGCTGAAATTACAATATAACGGTGTAATGTTCTCTGATTTTAATATGAATTCGTCCTTTTCCGAGGCTTTAACACTGGCCCTGGAGCAGGTGTTCACTCTATTTGTAAGTGATCACACAATGTCACACCAGGCTAAACTAGACTTTTCCTGTGTGAGATATGCAATTGTTTATTTGAACTCACAGTGTTTTGAACATTTGGTTCCGGCCTGTGGTGACACTCGAGCAAAATGGAAGAAAGTTTACTGTTTGCCATTATATGTACTGCAAAAAGTGAAATGTGAAAATATCTTGCATTTAGTCAAATAATCTACTATTACTTAAAATAAGGTACAAGCATTCGTTTACTAGTGGAATAGAATTTTGCTCGTTTAAAACTTTTTCTTTATTCAAAAAAACTGCTTAAAATTGTATTGAAATCAAATTATGTATTGAAATGTGTCTAGAAATAGGCTTAATGATCATATTTGCCTTGTTTTAATTCTAAATTTAAAAAATTGTTAGATTTGACTAGATTTAAGATATTTTCACTCACTAGTTAAAATAGCATCACATTAAAAGACAAACCCCTACTGGAGTGACCTGTGTCAGTCGCCATGACCCTTTGTTAAGAGATTTAAAAAGTTTTTTTGGCCCTACATCATAAGACACATCCTTGTTTTTTCCTCTGTAACTCTGGCCTTGCCTTTGAACACAGTGGCTATAGAGTGTACAGCCATGCCACTCAGGGTCCAAGTAAGTGCATTTTACATAAGTGTACTTACAGTATGTCCCTTATATCCTAATTCACATGTCACACAATGCATCAACCATAAAGTATACTTAAGACAGCATGATAGAAGGGTAGCTCAGAAAAAAGGCAGACTGGAAAAATATACTGCTACATATATTGAGAAAGAAAGGCAGACTGGATGCGTGAGGCTGGAGCGCTGTGCTGTGCAGCATGCTCCCCTCCATTACTGTTACTTCCAAACAGGGGCTATGCTCCCTAATGACTTCAGCAGATGCTACACTTCAGTTTATGCTAATCCCCGTACCACCGCCCACACACTAAAAACAATTCACCTTCTTGTACTTAATCCGGAACGGGGAAAAAAAGTTTCTTACAAGATCTTCTATAGTTACGTAGCTGTTCGATCATGTAGGGTCATGTCTTATACTGTACAGTGAGAAACTTCTTATATACTTCATGAAAATAATTTAGGGAAGTGCCAATGTTTAAAAATATTTATGCACATCATATTTAAGTACATTGAAGAAGCTGTTGCTTAAAGGTTAAGTCTTAGGAAGATAAAAGTTACAGCATGTCCACACATGTCCTGTCTGAGATGAAGAAATGTTTAGAAAAGGTGTGACAAGGCCTGAGGCAATCAACTGAACATGTGTAAATGCTGGAGAAGTAAACTTAGAAGTGAGAGCAAGAAAAACGGAGGGGGGATAGAGCGAGCGAGAGAGAGAGCGAGAGAGAGAGAGAGAGAGAGTCTGATGAGGGGGTTATGATTACAAGGTTTTATGTTTTATAGAGACTGTAGGAATGAAGGAATTCAGCTGCTGTCAGCTCCCCATGACCTCCTATGACCCTTATCAGGTTCCCTTCCTCTAAAAGCATTAAAAAATAACTGAATCAGTTGTGCTTTTTTTAGCACATGGCCTGGACAACAGCTGATCCTGGATCAGTGTATTGCAGTGCACTCAGATGCTTAATGGTGCAGATTTTCTGCTGAGTCACTGCTATTTTATTCACTCTGAAGTTCACAGACTATAATCAACATCAAGTGGTCACTGTAATAACTACATACAGCGCCTAGCCTATATATCATAGCATCTTATTGTTATTGTTATTATTATTAGCAAAGCAATCAGTACCAACATTTGGCCACCTGACTACAGCTGTGCAAGCTATACACTTTGTTTTTATAATTTTAAATGATAAGCTGGGTGCACAGCTAACATGTAACATTTTATCTGGAAGTTGTTTTCATCACATAGTTGGAAATCACAGCTGAACTTTATACAGAGTCACTTCAAAAATCCACCTTCAAACACTTCATATTAATATTTTAACAGCAGCCAAGATTTACTTTGTAATGAAATTCTGGGCGACATGATCTATTTTCACTTTGGTTAATACATATCTACATTAGTCATAATGATTACCTGCCGCTAGTGGTGGCAGTATGATTTAGGCATTGCTTCGTCTCTGCTACAGAGACTGATATGGTGTTTTACTATTTTAAGCTCTAATATATTTTAGATTTCAAGTTCTTAGTATTTATAAACGCTTTTGAAATTGTTTTCAGAAGCTAACTGGTAAAAACTGACAGTTATTTTCCATGTATGTACTTATTTGTATTGTATTGTAATATACAGTATATGTATAGTACTGTAGGTGCTTTAGTGTAACGGTTTCCTTTTAGGAACTCACTTAAGCCCTGGGATACTAGAATTTGAGCTACCTATTTAAATATTTTGCTATACCATTAGTGGCATTATGGCTAGTACCATTTAAAAATTTGGACACAACACTCAAAGGTTTGGACAAAATATATGAATTATGTTTTACATTCTAGAACAGTACCTTTTTTTCTCAGAACTATGAAATAACACATATGTCATTGGGTAGTTATGTAACAACAACAGTCAGATGTTATTTTAAGACACGACGGCCAGCTGTTCTGGAATAGTTCTTGCAAGAACAGTATTGTGTCAAGCACATTTGCAAAACCCATCAAGCATAATGATGGAACTGGCTCTCTTGAAGACCATCTCAGAAAAGCAAGATGACCAAAACCTACCTTTCGAGGAGAAGTTCATTTAAAGTTTACTGTTAACTAGAGAGCCAGTTCTCAGTTAAGTTAGAGCTGTTATGAAGCAGCATAAGTTACAGACACATCTCATATTTTTGGATGACTTTAGCTTTGTTTTACAATGTAAAAAAAAATTAAAATCTGGAAAGACCATGGTATGTCCGAACTTTGGACTGGTACTTTTGATTGTGTAAAGCTGCTTTGCAACAATGGCATTGTTAAAAGCGCTATACAAATAAAATTGAGTATGAATGTAGTGTACAGAGAACCTCACAAATGACTTCTGCCAATTTTAAACCCAATATTTATCCTTTTTTAAATTGCACTTCTTTTCAACACAAAGGGGAAACTGGCACCATAACAATGCTGATAAGAAAGCAAGCGGCATTTTATTTTAAATCACGATAAACAGCAATTACTAGAATAAAACACATTAGAGGAGCAGTCATTTGCGAAATGTTACTGTGGTACTGCTTCCAAATGACAGCTGTGTCTAGGAGGAAGATGGTTTTAGTTTTAGCATTATCTACTGGAGCTGAAGTTCAAGTACAGCACACTGATTGTTAGTTAAAAAGGGAACTGTTTTCACCACAGAAATTAATAATTACTGTTTAGGTAACAGTATATACAGTACATTTTTTACTTGAACAATGCGTCATTTATTCCTTATGCACTGCCTGTCAGTCACACACATTTCTTTAACGTTTTGACTGTGTTGTCCAATTCATGTTTGAAAATGATTCCTCATGCTGTCAGAACCACTATTTCACAATCTAAGCCCTGGAATATGCCAGTGCCATCAGGGACAGAAAACTTTATAGATATGATAACATGGTCATTTAGTACATTCAGTTAGTCAGCTGACTTTATTTTACTGCCGCATGCTGTAATAAACCTGACAAACTGAAGCAACCCAAGATCATACCACTGCCTACAGAGGGCACAATGCATGATGGGTGCATTACAAATCAATCTGGAATAGGGTCAGTCTAAACTCATCAGACCATCTTCCATTGCTCTAAAGTATAATCTTTATGAACTCTAGCAAACTAAACCTTTTTTTTCTGATTTGCCCCACTAACAAGTGGTTTTCCTACAGCCACACAGCTGTTTAGTCCCAATCCTCTCAGGTTTCATCACACTGTGTGCATATGGAAATGCTGTACTACTGTAATATAGTACTCCTACCTTGACTAATAAACATTGCTAAGTCTTTTTATCGTTGAATTTTTACCATGCATCATCACCAAATGTTTAAGGGATCTCCGGTTATGATTTTTTTTCCCACCACATGTCTCCCATAAAAAAAAATGACGATTCAGCACTATTATTCCTGGTTTTGATGATGTGTTAAAAGGGTTCTTCATCTAGTTCCAGAAGATTCAAATCTCATATATATATATTTGCTATTTCAACTCCGTTCCTTTTTGCTGCCTCACCATTTCTTTTTGTCTCAGTACGACTGATGTTTTAGATAGAGGGATGGATGGATTTCCTGTCTCTAGGAGCTGTGGTGACTCAGCACCCTATAGCACACAGAAAGCGTGCTATTCAGTCCCAGCCCAGATATCCCAGAAAGCTGAGTCACTCTTTGTAATCATACTCCCACCCTGCTGTTATGAACACAAAACACCTATCTTTATACACACTCCAACATATGATGTTATAAGAAGATATTTAGCATACACAAGGGTTAATTAAATGAATCATTGCAGCTTCTTCAGCCCAGTACTTGTATGCATATGATGTCATACAGTATATTAGACACTGGATCAATATCTGTGCACAGAGAAGCCACACTGGCAATTATTAGTTATTTCCAGCAATACAATCAGGAGTCCAATAACCCAAAGTGGATCAAGCCACTTTCACTGTTAAATTCTGGTGTGGTTCCAGTAACAACAAAATAAACATTTCTCCAAGAGATTAATGACACAACACTATTTACACCTGTTTCTATGGTAACAGTGACCATCAGACCATACTGTATAGTAGGCCAAAGCCAAAAGGCCTCCTGCTCCTTATAAACATACACCTTATATACACATACACCTATCCATGCCCTAGTGCACATCACAGCTAAAGAGAAGCCATTTAAGATTCCCCTTGCCACTGAGCTCAATAGTTATCTCACTTGAAGTATAGCTTAGGAAAGTGAAAGCTGTATTAGTACTGCTGTTCAAAAGACTAGCTAATGTGTTAACGAATAGAGCATTCAGGTTCAGCTGTTCTGTTTTTACTATCACGTCCAAGTAGCAAACCCACAATAGCTGTTTCTCCTCCGTATTTCATCACATTGAGTCGAAACGTTATTAATAAAGTTTGGCTGTTGCATTTGGCATGGAGTGAAAATTGACTGTGTTTTAAGGACTTTACGAGAAGTAAAGTATATGTATACTTCAGGAAAAGATAAATAGTATGTTGTATATTATATTATTATCATACTATTATATATAAAACATCTAACAATTAACGTAGTAAATTTTATTAAATAAAGTTGTTGTTTTTTTCTGAAGTGTGTATACACATCAGCAGTACACGATAAGATATAAGCTGAGCCAAATACCACAAAGCCAAAATTATAGAAACTCCTTTAAAAATCCTTTCTCTAATGGATTCTGTAGCCACAATGTGTTTATCCCCAGGAAGATGATGGTGTGTGAAAGTCACTGGCCTCATAATGAGATAAATGTAAAAAGCGTGTACACAACACACACATGCACGCACGTACACAAAAAGAGATACACACACATGCACGCACGTACACAAAAAGAGATACACACAGAAAGACACAAACAAAGACACATACACACGTATTGCTGGGTGCAGTATAAATAGGTGAGGATATTGTCCTTGGTCAAGATAATGTATTGGCAATATAGTGGCTTAAAACTGTTTGTGTGTGTCTTCTCAGTCTCTCACATACACGTACACACAGCTCTCCATGCACATACTTTGTTGTGTCTGTGATGGCTATGGTAACCTAGCAACAGAGGTCTTTCTTCCTTTTACTTTGATCAGAATTACAAAACCGACACTGCATTTCAGAAAAGCATGGAGTGAAAACTAAATATTTCTTAAAGCGACAAATGTCACAGCTTACAAATTAAATGCACATAGAGAAAGTCAAGGAGAAAAAAAGATGATCCAAAGGAAATATGCTATTAACTAAAGAAAACAAATAGTCCAGTCTAAGTCCTGAGAAAAGCATGCTCAGTTAGAATAGAGACACTGGGAGAGAGAGAGTGAGAGAAAAAGAGAGACAGAGACTCCAGTATTTACCCTGCATACTTTGTATGGCACTTTACCATTTTAATCAATATAAAGCAATCTTTCTCTCTTCCATAATCCTGCGAAAAAAATTCCTCTTAATATATAAGTCTGTAAATCAGCTAGAGACTGCAGTCTATACTAATGACCATAATCTTTAAAAAGCCACCACAGTATACACATTAACTTTATACTGAAAACCTATTTAAACCTTTGACCGTTTCAAGGACGAAATAATTGAAAGTATGTTATGATAATACAATATGTATCACATCGGAATGTTAAGCTGTCTATTTTATTTTGCTTTAATGTCAAAATATTTTTTTTTATTTAAAACACAAATTTTACATCCTAATGAAATTACATGGAGATCGAAAGTGAGACAGTGAGAAAAAGAGAAAGATGAGCAGGAGGTATAATTTTTTATTGTGTTACAGCAGACTGTGTTCTCTGGTGTCTTAATCCTACTGTGATCTGTCCCATGCATCCCATAATCCTGCAGTGACATGGCAGCCATACAGCATGTGGCCAACAGATGTGTTTATGTATGTTCGTGTCTGTGTGTGCGAGAGACTGAGAGAGAGAGAGAGAGAGAGAGAGAGAGAGAGAGAGAGAGAGAAAGAAACGAGTTCCCTCAGGCTGCAGAAGGAGCAGTAATCACTGCTAATAGCTTTAACCATCACCTTGGTATACAGCACAGAGACTAAAGCACTTAACCTTAATAAAATTTCCTTACATTGTAAATGTATTGTTGACAGACATGCACATGTGTATGTGTGTATGCGCGGGGGTTAGCAAAGGTTTGGTGAGTCATGCATGAATTACACGCACATGACTGGCGTTTAGAATCTTGGCATGTGATCCTGACAGCACATGTGCAACGAAAGAGTTTGAGCAAGAAAGAGACAGAAAGAGAAGGATTGATTCCTCAAAACATGATTTTAAGGTACAAAAATCAAAATAAGGTATGAACAAAATGTCAGAGACTGACAGCTAACACAGTAATTACTGTCATCTTAGACTCCTTATACTATTCTTGTCTCCAGACAGGTAAGGAGTGCTATTATGCAAGACAGACAAATGGAGAGTTGAACAGGAAAAGAAAAGAGGAATGAAATAAGAGAGAGGCAGTGACTGCAGTGACTCATTTTTTTATAACTGACAGAGGGATTATAGTATCACAAGGGACCATAAGAATAATTGAGGGATGGAGTAATAAGATTGATGAAAGGATGGAGTATAGTGAGAATGATGGACAGATGTCACGTAGTGAAAATTATAGGGGATAATGAGAATGATGGAAGAACAAAGTATAATGAAATTAATAAATAAATGAAATATAGTCATGGAGTATAGTATGTAATAAATCGAGAGTGGTGGAGAGACAGTTTAGTGAAAATGATGGAAGGATAGAGTATACTGAGAATGATGGATGGACGGACTGTAGTGAGAATGATGGAGGCGTGGAGTATAGTAAGAACGATGGGGGGGTGGTGTATAATCAGAACAACAACAGATGGATGTAATAGAGTCATAATGACTGAGGAATAAAGTATAGCAAGACTGACAAAGCAATGGGTATATGGAGGGACAGAGTATAGTGTGAATGATGGAGAAATTGAAAATAGTGAGAATGATGAAGATGGAGATGGAGTATAGTGAGACTTATGAAGAGATGGAGTATAGTGAGACTGATAGACGGATATAGTACAGAAAAAAATGATGAAGGAACTGAGTATAGTAAAAATTATGGAGAGATGAATTTTAGTGAGAATGATGGAGAGATGAAGTATAGTGAAACTCATATAGAGATGGAGTATAGAGAGATTGATACCAACAAGTAACGTGAGTTTGCATAATTTGCATATATACCACTGCTATAAAATGCAACAACTGTTTTGACACATCCAGTTTCCACCAGAAGTCGTATAAGGTGAATGGCGACCACCTGTGTGCATTAAAAGTGTCACAAGATCTTAATATCAATACACCTGTTCCTGATATTTAGTAGAGCTAAACAAACATCATCATGAAGACCACAGAACAACCCAAACAAGTCCAGAGTTTGTTTATAAACAGTGGCCCAAACTATAAACATCATGTGGAATGTCATTAAATCCACAATGGAAAGAGCATGGTATAAGCACGACTTATAAAATGAGTATGAAAATAATTAGAGTAGATCAGAGTTAATCTCCAAGTATACATGAGTTACTCTAAAAAAAAAAAAAAAGGTTTAAGTGCCTTTGTTTATGCTATCTGTTTGTGCAGTGTGGGAGGAGAATAGGAGGGGCGGTTTGGCTTAATGTGTGTGTGTGTGTGTGTGTGTGTGTGTGTGTGTGTGTGGAAAACCCAAGCTTTGTCACAGTAAATGTTACAATGTGAACTTGAAGAATCTCTCTCTCCTACACACACACTAATAGTGTTCTTTCTGGGTGTGTTGTGATGTAAGCTGTAGATGCAGTGAGGGTGTGTAACAGGAGACGTATGCTGGAGATAGACAGCTGTAACTGAGACAGGATGGGAAGTGTGAGAGATTGTGTGTGGCTGCTGCTTTTAGCAGATAAGCAAGTTCCTGACTACTCGTTTTCCTGATGGCACATATTTAAACAGAAAGACTTTAAATATACTACAGCTGTTGTTATGGGATGATTAAATTATATGGTTAAATAAAGTAAAAGAATGTTTTAAAGGCCACGGATTAAAATCTGGGGAAATTGGAAGTTGGGTCAGCAGCCTTGGGCTCTTTGCTTCCTGGGCGCTGTGTGTGGCGGGCTATGTTGCACTGGGTGTTCTGGTGCCTTTCTATCATGGGAAGCAATGGCTTTTCGGTGGGATTGGAGAGGGTGGCCTGGCTTTCGGTCCCTGTGGGCCTTGGGTACCCATGATCCTGTTACCAGTTTAGTGGTATATAATTAATCATCAGTGGTAACGTGTTAATATGTGGTATTAACACATATTAACACGTATTAACACATAAATTATGTGGTACGAACATCAATGTAATTACAATGTCCTGTGCAGAGACATAGAAAAGTGAAAGCCTCTAGTTGACATTAGTCAGAGTTATTTAGTAAAGTTCTGAAAGCTAACAAATGTTAAATAGATAACTAGCAACCTTTATAATAAAATACACATGCTAGCTATGTATGAAATGACTAATCACTGTTGGGTGCCAAGTGATGTCATGTTTGAGAGTGCAAGAGAACATTGGACTGTTTAAAAAGCCTCTATTTCAAAATGGTTATTGCAGATCTTAATGGAGAGTTAACATCAGCGTGAAGTACACTTTAGACTGTTTAGACTGCAACGTCATCAGCACCCGCAGCACAGACCAGTCTCATCCTCTGACCTACACAGTCATAGCTGATAAAGTAGGTCGCTTTTATTAGGCATTGTGCTGTACTGTTCCTTGTACTGTATTCTCTCTCTTTTTTTTAGCGGCTTACACACCAACTAGTTTCATATTGCATATACTACTGTAAAAGAAAATGTAAATACTGTACACAAGTGTATTCAGGTACAGAACAATATTATTAAAGTAAAATCTAGCCAGGGAAAGAGAGAATTGAATTGACCATCTAAAGATTGATTACACTGTATAATCAATTAAATCACAGCGCTCCACTGTTTTCTACTGGTAACACAACTATTTAACATGTCAACACACTGCACATCATCACACTATGTGAATTTTAGAGCTGCTATTATTCTTGATTGTTTTTTGACAGCGTGTCACGTCATGGCTCGATGTTTAATTCTGTGGTAAAATCATATCTTCTCCAGCTGTCACTACAGACTTCACAACAGCTGAAAGCAAGACTAATGTTTGCCTGAGTAGGCATGTCACTCAGCAAGCGCGACAGACTTCACTTGTATCCTTTGTTTTCTCCATGATGAGAGCTGCTATCTACACCATCACACAGTAGAATTAGCACAGGCCACGGACAGCACGTGACTCTGCTGCATTTGACTCAGCAGTTTAAGAATGGACTTCACTGGTATGTAGTTAGGCTTTGGGCCACTGATCTGGAGGTTGTGAGTCCAAATCCCTGGAGGCCATAAGCAAGACCCTCAACTAATCCTTTGTAAGGCACTGATAGGGATAAAAGCAACAGCCAAGTAAATATTTCTAACAAACATGAGATCCCTGATTCTAATCAGGGAGTAACTGTGTAAAATAAAGATAAAAAGAATTATAAATATACTCCTAAGAGAATGTAATTTAACCCTGTGAGAAGTTTTTCATTTATTTCTTTTAGGAGGAAAACTCGATCTGCACTCCTTTATTTTTTCCAAAAGGTTTTCTCACTCACTTACTCGTCTATACCCCTTTATCCTGTGTACAGGGTTGCGGGGGGCCTGGATCCTACCCCAGGAGATCCCAGGAGAGCACGAGGCGGGGTAGACCCTGGCCATGGTGCCAATCCATCGCAGGGCATGCAGACATAAACACACTCATTCACACACTATGGGTAATTTGGGAATGCCAATTAACCTAATCTGTAGGTTGTGAGAGAAATAATGTCCATGAGAGGAAACTAGAGTACCATGAGGAAACCCACCAGGCACAGGGAGAACATGCAAACTCCATGCACACGGATCTGAGGCAGGAACCGATCCCGCACCCTGGAGGTGCAAGGCAACAGTGGATTGGTGGTTATATTGTTCAATATTTAAATGTATAATATAGCATCTTTTAGGTAATTTTGTCGAATTCAATGAATGTCCTCAAAGTCCACCTGCTGCTCTTTGTGTGACACAGCCCTGACTCTGTAAATGTTGTAGAAATGTTGAAGAACATGTTGCCGACCACACCACGCAATCCCCTTCCAGCCAATCAGCAAAAGGCGTCTGTGCTTGTTGCGTTTTTTTTATTAATATCGGTCAGCTAGCCAAGTTGTTAATCCGGCTGTGTTATACGTCCATGAATTTGGGGGCGGAAAAGATAAAAGCAAGATGTGTACTGTATCATTAATTTTTCCACAGTATCACTATTTTCTAGAAGAGTATGAACAACCAAAATGAACCAGCCCAAATATTCTAACAATCAATGGATACCTGGGTCTGAATCTTACGGCACTAAATTTTCCTTTGCTTAATTGTTACAATGTTTGTGCGGTGGACCCAGTGTGTGACATTCTCTGTACAGCTCCATAACTGGCCAATACAATCTTCGTATTTAACCATAAATATAAGGAGTAGTTACACTTCTTTGCCAGTTCGCACTTAAGAAAAGGTCATAACTGTTTTCTTTTCCTCTGGTTAGCCAAGGCTCTGTTCAACATCCTGATCCAGTCCAACCTCTAGTTTACCCCGACTCCCCTGCATCCTGTACCCACCTACTCCATCTTTAATCTGCTGAGTATTTAACCAGTTCACTATGGGCTACCCACTTTCAGGGCTGTGATGCATTTCTGATTGAAAATAGCATAAATCTCTCATCTTCTGTCTGGACTGTCTACGTTTAGCAGTACAACGAGACAGCAACATCTGTTTTTCACTGTTAATATGAAGTCATAGCACTAGGACAAAGTTAAATTTGGCATTAATTTCTATTAAAAGCTGTCTTCTTACCTTGAGTGTTGTTTATGCATGATGAAACACACAAATCTGACACGTCTCTCCAGGAACATTGAGTGTTCTTACATCCTGCACGCTCCGTGTGTAAAATTAAAACTGCCATTATAGTTCGAGACGGAAACAGAAGTGCCATTTTAGCTATAATGCGGAAGTGTTTGTGTAAGTAGCCTGTTGTCAGGGTGAGAGGATGTTAATATTGTCGAGGTGCAATGTTTTGTGCCGAAATTCTACCTGCTGATTGGAAACATTAATGAAGATGTACGGTTACATCAACATACGGTGTGAGAGATTCCTTCTGTTTTTTTTTTTAGCCATGCTGGTGTTTGACCTTTGCTATCACCCAATCTGCATGCTATTAAAAAAAATTTGATGACTGACATGACAGGTTATGTCCTATCTGCCGTTGAAGTGTTTTCAAATTGTTTTTGCTTTTTCACGTATATGAAGATATTTTCAGAAAAGACTGGACGTGTGGACTGGGTCCCAGTGAGAAGAGATTATTGTGGAAAAGTGAGAGTTCTTAAGGAAGCGGTTACGGCCCTGCCTTAGGGGACCGAAGTGGAAAGGAACATTCTTTTGGCGCCTGTTTGAAGTTCCTCAGCTTCCTCTCTGACATCATCGTTTTTCCCTTCGCTCCTTCACCACAGCTCGTCTACACTGTGCAAAAAAAATCAGTATCTGGGAAAATCATTTAGTAATTGAAACCTGCTCAGTTTTTATATCTGATCGTGTATCTCAAATTAGTTTCCTAGCCACAGTCAGGTGGAGAGGAGTGTTCGCTATCTTATCTGGATCAGTCTGCGGAGCAGGTTACATTGATATAATACACGGTTAACATAAATATAGCCTTTATTGTTTTGAAATCTTGCTTTTAATGTGGACTACGTCATGGGATACGATACACTTGCTGCTTAAGTGGTTGTTGCTAAGCAACTGGAAAATATGATGTATCAAAAATATGGAAAATATCATGTAATGTAAGCTAGCTAATGATCAATGGTGCACATAGCCTAAATATTTAATGTTCACAACATAAATGCTCCACGACAGTTGAAAGAAGACAGGCTCGTTGTTATCTCATGTTTGTCATTAGTTATGTTAGGGCATTAGAGCTGCACTGCAATTACACTACAAACTCTGATTTCTTGGCCTGGCACCGTGACCGAACTCTGAGCGGTCAACAAACCAACACTTCCAAAGCAGTAAATATTACAAGAGTGGGCAGTTCATGAGTAATCTTCCAATTATTGTGGTGAACATGTGACCCCCCATCTGATGAGAGCGTCAGTGTGTGAGCGTTTAAAAATAACCCTGATATCCCACTGTTTATTTTTCTGGTCACTTGATATCTCGTCTAATTATAAGCTTAGAAAGAAGACCATCCTCTGTCTCACTTCGAATCTCTTTATTGTACTGCATTTCCTTTCTCACTCACTCACACGCAGGTTATGAAATTTGAGATCTTAAAAAATATATATATTCTCATAAGTTTTTATGAGGCTTGAAGAATTAGAACTTCACTTGATAAACTTGCATGTCTTCATCGAGGCAGAAGCTTTCGCGCCTAAAGCGTGACTGTGAAGCTCAGCGTGTACGGCCGTGACGTTGCCGAGATGTAAATATGTAAATATTAGCATACTGCGTAGCTGAACACAGGCAGTTATTGTTAGCAGCTCCTCTCAGTCTGCGCTCCACATGCTGCCTCGGCTGCTTTTCATTAGACGCGAAGAAAAAGCCTGCTCTCTCCCTCACGTCATCCACATGCCTTTCCACTGCGTGAACTTTTATCCCTGACTCTCAGTAAGTCTCCCACCGCCACTTGTCTCTCCCCTTACCTTAACTAACCTGTATCTCTGTGTCTGGTCTTCTTTCATATCACATCATATCTTTGCACCTTTTAATGCACTTGCTTTAAAACGATTTCCTAAATTCCTGTTCTTCTCTGAGAGTACCCTGCTGTTTAAGTAGCTGTGGCAAAGAGATATATTATTCTAAAAGTTGGTAGCTTCTTAAGATGAGGCTTCTGTGTGCGTGTGTGTGTGTGACTGATCACAATTTGTTTAATAGTTTCTTTGCCTGAGTTGGCCCTTACTAAATGCTGTGCTTTTACAGTACTAACTCTCACTAAGTCCACGTCAGTGTCCACACACACACACGCGCGCGCGCGCAAGATAGCTGCTAGACCCACATCTGCTGTTAGACAATTCCTTCACATTTCAAAATTACACACACACACACACACACACACACACACACACACACACACACACACACACCATAAGCAGACATGTGACAAGCTGTGAGTTTGAATGTCTGCTGCTGTCCTTGCACGTGATGACAGTGTTTAATAGCAACATCTGGCCTGTTGCCAAGGACGCACAGCAGATCTATGAAATAGCTAACCCCCCTCCCCCCAACTGCATGTGTGTGTGTGTGTGTGCATGTGGGTGTTTGCCTTCCTCCTGCCATGTAAAAATAGATGGAAAATTACAGAGTGGCGTTCCCCACTGCTCTCAGAGGAAGTGGTGCTCAGAGCGCGAACTGCGTACACACTTTTGCACATAAACACACACACACACACACACACACACACACACACACACACACACACACACACACACTATTAGCAACGACAAAACTGCACCACGCACGCTACAACAGAACTGTTCACCACCAAAACTCTGAGGACTAAAACAGAATTAAAGGCAGTAATGGACACCAATAAACACCAGATGTGTGCCGTCAACCGCATGACCTTCTCTTTGGAGTTTCAGTGTCTCGGTTTAAACACGCTACACAACCAGCGCAGGTTCAGCCGCTGTAGCAGCAAAGCACAGGCTGGGGATTTATAGAGAAAGCAAGCAGAAAAGCAGCATCACAAACCTCTTAGTGCAGAGCAACACCATGGAGATCACACGAGTGTAAAAAAAAAAAAAAAAAGCTTCTAACACGAATACATGTGAAGAGCTCAAAAAAAAAAAAAAAACGTTGCTATGCAACATTAAATAGCATCGGTGTGTGAAATGTGACGACACTCTTTTTAGCTCACTAACCACAAAGGGGGGTGAGAAACATTCAACTTGGACGAACAGAACGTACATATATATATATATATATATATATATACACACACACACACTCCTGTACAAGCACAGACGATGGACACTAAAGGCTACAGCGGTGGGTTAACACTACAGCGTGTTTTATGATATACTAATATAATAAACAGTGTAACTAGCACACATCTATTTATTTACTGCAGTGTGTACTAATGTACTGTCACACTCTGAAATCAAACACAAGTTGCTTCACAATAAGTGTAGAAACCTTATCTTCATCTACAAGTTGATCACACACTGTGCTTTTATACCACAATATCGCTAAACAGCGATGGTCTGAGAAACTTTATTTACGCAGCTTTTATATTCGCATCACTTTCTGGCTTCATCACACGTCAATTTTTTTCTCACTCGAAAGTGGCTTGCTAGAATGTCAGCATCCATTATATGTCCCAATATATGTCTTCAACAAGTTAACACTGGTCTCAGAGCTCCCCCGAAGTGTGTGTGAGTGTTAGTGCTCTAGATATAAAGTACTACCTTTGAGACAATGCACTTTTTCACTCCTGCTTCAAACGCACAGCTTCAGTGTCTATGTAAATGAGCCACTGCTGAGTCACGCCACACCAGATAACAACAGGGCCGAGCAACGTCTTAAGGGTATTTCTTTACTTGAGGTCACATTAGGGGGCACAATCTAATCAGTGTGTTTAAGCCCAGGTCAATACAAAAATAAAAAACTCTAAAAAAAAACAACAAAAAACGGAATTTTGTTCAGTTTGTTAGTACATGTACACTACAGAACAATCTTAATGTCTTAAAATGACTTCAAAAGTGAAGTGTGCATACCACATAAGGTGCACTTTAAAACGCAGCTAGTCCTTTTGCATTGAATGCACATACAGTAAGCATAATGTTTCATAATTCTTACAGTTCTGTAAACTTTGCTACAAGGCTTGTTCATGTTTTTAGGGGCTTAAGGACGGTTGTTATAAATAAACAAGATAATTTTCAGTAAGAGGAGCTTGTTGTCTGACTCGGATTGCTGCAAGAGATGATTTATTGTCATGCTCCTATAAAAGTATTATATTTACAGTATTACAGAGATGCAAGGCAGCAAAACGTTTGAATCGTTTGAACATGACAATTCAACCTTCGTAGAACCGGTTTTACTAAACATGTCCTTGTCTAAGACATTCTCAGTTAGCCAGAAATTCAGTTTGATTTGAATAACTGTCTGGCAAAATGAAACCTAGCTTTCCATAATAACGGAGCTCGCTTACTTCCTGTCAGATTTAGTAAGTGCTTTAGCATGTATGAAGATCGGGAGAAGATGCAAAACTTAGAAACGTGAGTGTAGCATCAAACCTGGCACCCTGTAAATGTGAAACAACTATGTTGATAATGTTCATAAACTACAACACTGATAATGTTCAAACTAAACATTAGCAGTCTTCAGACGTGCAATTTTTCAATATACTGTATTTTAGTCAAAAAAATTATTAAAACTTAAGCACTGAATTAAAAAATATATAGAAGGGAAATGTCGAATTACATGAACCAGTTTACTTGGATAATAAATAACTAGTGTAAGCAACCAGAATTGTGTTTTCAGGTGTTTATTAAAACAGTGGCTCTGAAATGGTTTTTTCATGTTTTGCTTCCGAATAGCCAGACTTTCTTATATTCTTTATGCAATTTTAAGAAATACTTCTTCAAGCTTCCTGAAGGATCTTTTTACCTTTCTTTTTTGGCCATTTTTTTTTTTGTCTCAAATTTTCAGTCCAGTCCGTGTATCTGAGCAGTTTCAGAGGAAAGTTTTTTGTTTTAAAATACACAGTGACCTATGAATCATTCAAACATAAAAAAAAACATGTTGAAGAAACAGATGATGAAAGATGATCAGGCTGGTGATTAATATACTGGTCATACTGAATGTTGAGTGGATGGAACAGACGAGAGGGGAAATGAGGTCGCTGCTAAGGCTGTCACAGTACATAAACAATCGAGTTTTAAATTGTATCTTTGGGGACTTTCACAGGAAAAAATTGTTTCTAATTCTTTCATTTAATATGACACATGCTTTAAAAGTATGATAACATGGGCTATATCCCCTGTACAGATAGAGATAGTAAGTGTGTGTGTGTTTACAGGTTGGGGGATGCAGCAAAATTACAGTCAAAGATGTGTTAAGCTTAGTCTAAGCTTTAATACACTTCACACAGTCAGCAAAGACTAACAGTTTCCACACACGCCTTATGCTAATCGTGCCTCACACACAACCTCATCACACGTTTTACTTGAGTAACACCAACTCAATTCATTGGCCGCAGAATTTTGTGTATTATACCTAGAAACATCTAGGTGTGTTGAACGATTATTGTGTAATGTATGTTTAATAGAATAGACACCTAAACCATGTCATTCAGTATACAATAAAAAAAAACTCTAACAGATCGACTTGGTTCTCTAGATATACTACTCCTGTACACATACTTTCCTCTTCCCGTTGTTTTCACAAAGCTTCTGTTGTACGACACCTCAAGAGCAAAAAAACACACCCAATGCCAGATCTTGGCACTGATGTGAAATCTTCTTGGCGTGCCCAGGCCTATAATTGTGTGAGCTGGTTCAAGTTCAGAAAGATTCTTATGTAGCTTGTGTGGATTAGTGTCTCACTCTTGCTTGCTGTCTTACTTTCAAGTTTAAACCAACAGAGTAACTGGTTTGGGTGTGCTGACCTCCCTTATACTGCAGCAAAGACGATACAATATTCATGGTACACTTTCAGGCTCTGCTTTTTTTAAAATCCCAAAGTACTGATTTGTGTATGCACTATGAAGAATGGTGTGTTTTTTACATTGCAAAGCGGTAAAGGTAAAAAAATATCAGTATTTATCTAAAGTTCTTGCATGTGCTTTTTTGCTCTATAACCAAGGAGAATTTGAATAAGCAGAAGACACTGAAGAAACTGGGACAAAAAAACATGTAGTGTGTATAATTACATTAGAAATATATAGAGTAAGATGAAGACGGTGAGACTTCTTAAAATAATAAATAAATAAACGAATAAATGAATAAATTAAAATTCAAAAGACAATATGATCAAAATAAAATAGTGTAGATGCATTGTACAGCATGTAACTAAATTTTAAACTTTGCAAACTAAAAAAAAACTTTGCTCCATTAACACAAGTTATAAACTTAAAGTAATTTTGTATGAAACAGGTTTAATTTGGAATGTGATCTCTGTTCCTGAATTTCCGTTCCTGAATTTATTTGCACTGACGGAACCTGATATACTGTCTCTCCCTAAAAAAAGTTGCTGTTTCAAAAATGTAAAATTATTAGCCTACATCAAAAAAAGAAAACAATAAAGGAAGATGTGAAATTACTGGAAGTGGGTTAAAAATAGTCCAGCACATTATTAAATCTGTGGAAGAAATGTAGTCTGGAAAAAAAAATCAAAATCACTTAAACTCTTGATGAAGTTGAAGTGCAGAAAATTGACAGCAGAAATCACAGCTGTGTTTATATTACACAAAATATTACAAAGCTGTTTGACCAAAAGAAAACCACTTATTAATGACAATAATTTGTTTGCTTGGGAGAATACCGATTGGGCCTGTGGTTCAGTTTGTCCCTATTCCAGAGTGATGGGTGTGGCAGTTTAAAAAGGGAATAATTTAATAAACGATGCACCAATCATAGACAGTGTCTACTGTACAAGACTCTGGAGGCAGTGTAATGATCTGGGGTTGTTTCCGTTGGTAAGGGCAACATTATGTGGCACTAAAAATAAGGTCAGCTGACCTGAATGTACTGAATGACCAGGTTATCTCATCAATGCATTTTGTCCTGCTGACGACACAGTCTGACATTTAGGAACCAGATTGTGAAAGATTCGTTCTGGGAGCATGAGGAATCATTTTACACACAAGTTGGCGAACACATTGCGCAGCTAAAGAAAGATGAACAAAATTCTAATGTTGTGCAACTTTCTTTTTTTATGTGTATTTTGCACTTGTAGTTGCCTGCATCTAATCTTTGTGATAAACACTGTGTTTAAGTCAGCAAGTGAAAAAAAATCTTTAAAAAAAAAAAAAGCATAAAAAAAAACTATACCACCAGGGTTCTACAGTAGCTATATGGCAAAGACAACGAAGGCAAGCTAATGGGACAAACCTCAGGAGATCCTGCTAGTAAATTATTTATCATCGGCGGTCTGATTTGATATTCAGTGTCTGTTTGCTACCAACCAGCTTGGACAGGATGGCAATTATAACGCAACCATGTGTCTTTCTTCAGTGTTCATTCTCAGCCACTGATGTGCTTAAGTGCCTCATTCCCCATCACGATATCACCAGCCCCAGCTTAGGTTTCTGGTCACACCCATTTCACAAAAAAGACATGAACTGCAAGTTCCTAGTTTAGTCTTTTTCTTAGCATGTCAGGGTCTGTTACTTTCACTCTATGTCACGGTGTCTCACTCTTTCATTCTGTTTCTCATTGCGTCTCAGTCTCCTTCACCACAGCTCTGACTTTCTTTCCTGCTCTTTTAATCTCTGTCTTCGTCAGTTATCCTTACTTGCTTTTACTCTCTCTCTCTCTCTCTCTCTCGCTTCAGTCTCTGAGTCACTCTGTAAGGCGTGTGCTATAATAATAATGCCATTAATGGGTTTACCTTGAGCGAGTCGAAGCAGGCGATTACTCGGCCGTTCTCCACCTGGCAGCTCTTGGCTGGATGGGCGAATTTGCACTCAGCGTCTGAACGAGAGCACGTGCCCCTCTGGAACTCACGACACACCTCCAGTGTCAGCCATTTTGGGTCGCGAATGTGGGCCATGTTCATTGCCATGGCTAGCACAAAATTGTGTGTGTGTGTGTGTATGTGTGTTCAAGGAGGATCTGCTGGGTTGTCCTTTAATAGGGAGTCTTTCTTTGCTTCTCTTTTTCAAACAATTAACATGAAGCCTATTCCACAACAAAGTGTGTGGGGGTCAAGGGCACGACACACAATCACAGAGAATTCCCAGGCAGAAAATAAATTGAAAATGATTTACTTCTGGCTGTTTTTTTCTCTTTTTTTACACACAGGCACGCACACGGACATAAAGAAAGCTCCAATTGTAAAAATGTTCCGACTCCGAACGATCCCACTGGCACTTGGCAGCTCCTGGGTTACTGCAGCTGTGTGGAAGGTGATGCACGTGGTAGGTCTGGGGTTGGCAGAGGTGGCAGGGGTTTGCAGGATCAGAGGTCAGTGGTCACCGGCTAATGATCCAGGCCTGGTTTGGGGAGCAAGCTTGCGAAAAGCAGAGACTGGCACTATAAGCGGGTCCAAGCTGCAGCAAGAGAGGGCACTACCTTCAGTACCCACCTGGAAGACAGAGGGAGGGAGAGAAAAAAAATCAACATCTTAATCATGCATGATTGTTTTGTGACCATATGGCTGTGTATAGATGCTGAATAAAGGGCATAAAGGCCATTACTGTTGGCACTGGTTATCCAATACTGTTAGTTTAACCCCCTTTTACATTCTCTTTGCACTTTATCTCTCCTTCTATCCCTCTCTCCATGTCTCAGACTGGTTTCCCTGGCCAGCTGCACAAACCCTTCACCCACAAAAAATGCAAAGCAGTCTACTTAACACATCAGGTAGGGCAAATAAAGCACTCTGCAGAATACTTTCTACTCTCATTCTATCCCGTGCATTGTCAAACTCTAACACGCACAAAGAAGGCGTGTGTAAATTAGCCAGCATCAGTGCAGGCTTCGGCATATCAACTCTAATAGCATATCACTTACAGTGCAGCACTCAGCAGTAAAGCCATGGCAAATCTATTTAAAGAGAGACAGACATAGAGATTGATACAGAAAGCGATAGAGAGAGACAGTTAGGGAAAAAAGCGGAAAGAAAAAGAGTGAGTTTGTTTCCTTTTTCTCAAAAGTGTTGCATGATGCCAGCTATCCAATCAGAGCACGCGATGTTGCAACCGCATTCTGGGCCAGGCGCCAAGCAGGGGGGGAGGGGAGAGGCGAGAGAGAGAGAGAGAGAGAGAGAGAGAGAGAGAGAGAGAGAGAGAGAGAGAGAGAGAAAGAGAGAGAGAGAGAGAAATGCATGTGCTCTCTAGTTTGTTTTTTGAATTTGCTGCATACACACTATCACACGTTGACACTCAGTAAGCAACAGATCCTATGCAGCTACAAAATGAGCCTAAAGACAGAAGAGAAAATTTTTACCTCAAACCACTTTCAGAATTCGAACACAATGAACCTTTGGAACTTAAACAGTAGGAGTGATTACGGTCACAGGACCAGGAAGGGAGTGCATTTGATAGAGTGTGTAAGTGTGTGTAGTCCTGTACATTGCATTTGTCAGCACTGTTGTCAGATTCCTCTGTGAGCAGGCCAATGCCTGCACTGCTGAGCTCTGTGAACATTACTCTGATGATTAAAGGGGAATCATGTCTAGACTTGGAAGTTTTGATTTCTATCACTGCAGTGCAAGGAATGCATTGTGTGAGAGTGAAAATGTGTGTGAGAGAAATGGATAGATATGTATACACATTTTACTTCAAGTAATTAAATATTTCAGCTGGAAAAATTCTGTGTCTTATGTATACATGCATGTGTGTATGTGTGTATGTATGCATCTCTAGAATGCCAAGAGTGTATTAACTGTACATCATCCAAATCATGTTACAGAGAAAACTGGTGTTACACACAGACTGCTGATTAGTGTTACAGTGTTACACACAGACTTATATAGTGCACAATGCCTGGACGGATATCACCAAAGAAAAATGTGCTTAAGTACTTAAAAGCACATGACGTAGACACATTTGTATATACAACTCAGGTGCGATGGTCTGCAGTCTATGGATGTGCAATAACGGTCTGCGCATTATGCAAGCAGAACTCTGAATGCAGCCATTAGACTGTCTTGTTTTCCAAGACTGCCAGTACTTCTATCAGGAGAAATGCACTCTAACCCGCTGGTATGCAGAAGTGCTGTTTCACCTGATTGCTGATTATTTCATTCCCTTATCATGTCACAGATGCCTGTTCCTTCTGCCTGTTAACTAACTCCAAGTCTTACTTACCAAAGACATTATCCACAAAAGTTTTATACATTTTATAACACAGTTGCAGTGTTCCCCTAAATGGCAGCTGATGTGCACGCGTAAGTCATGGTAAGAAATTCAGGTGTTTCCCTCTTACTGAAACTAAAAATCATTGTTTACACATTTACTTATCTCTGGTCAGGACAATGTTAGTTTTTGAGGTCAGAAAAAAAAGAAAAAGTGCATTGTGAATGGCACGAGCCACAGCCAATAAAAGAGACTGTAAACACATCAAACACTCATCAGAGAGTAAAAGTGTGTAAAAGTACAGTATAAGAGGACACTGATTCAAGGTTGATGTGGTGTTAGCTTAAAGAATACAAACATCCAATAAAAACAACCAGACTTTATACATGTAGTTTTATTGTCTATGAAATGCTTAACTTCCCCGGAGGTGTCTTGAGAAAAGCATATGTAAGATTATCTGTAAGATTCGCAGAAGAACACTTTTCTCTTCATCCTGAGCTTATATTTTTTGCTACCAAGCTAACATTAAATGGCCAGTTCATTTAGTAAGCTATGTGCTCTGTGTGTTATTGAAGGATGAGATGAGCACAGTTACACTGCTGGATCAAGCCATCACAGTGAGAGCTATCCGGCTGATGGTAGCTAAAAGATCGTCTTTCACTGATGACACTGACGTTGACATTAATGTGCATTATAAAATGATGTATTTTATTCTCATAATAGTTCTTTTACGAGCCACGAGATTATTGCGCACAGCAAAAAAACAAAACAGTGCAATACTTAATAAAACTAGGACTGCGGGATCTGATAAAAAAAAAAAAGACATATCTGAGATATTTAACTATTAAATGTGCCATTTTGTTTTAAAACATATTTATCTAGGCCAAAATAATTGGATAATTGGACTAACACCAAATAACTGGATAAATGATCCCATTAAGAGGATGTTTGCCAAATATTTATCACCTTAAAGCTATTTTTTTAAATGTACAGTACTTTTATTTCCGACAAACTCTGCACAAATTCCCAATTGTGCGTATATTGCCTGTAATAAATTGGTACAGTAGGTTAAATGATTGCACGTGTCCTAGAACATGTCCATATTGCAAATTTTATGCGATTTATTGTGCAACACTAACTAAAAATAAGTATAACCTAAAATTTCCATATCTAGCCCTCAGTAACATTAAACAGACTGGTAGATGTTTTAAAAGCGTTCATCTGTAGCCTGAGTGCTTCAGTCTGATCGAATTCTCGAATCTGGCTCTGTGATGCAGCTTGGTCACAAACCCAGCAGCGGGCTTTAAAACAGTGTGTGGCCTCCTGGAAAGCATTATCAGTAAGCAGGTCAAGCTAAGGCCTGGAACAAATCCAAAATCCTACCAAACTCCTGTGTTTTCTGAGTAAACTAAACTGAGATAAACTAGTTTTAGTTATTTGAAGTTTAAGGAGTGATCCTGTGGTCATGAAATCTTCATCTGCTTCTTCCAGAGGAGGTTTTGGGTGTAAAGTGTAGAGAGTGATGCTGACCGGTCATTAGCAAAACCACATCGCTGCACTTACATGACTCACATACGTAGGTAATGATATGTCTCAAAAAAAAGGAAGAATTGAAAGACAGGGTTGTAAATGACAGTTGCTCTGGTAAAGTTACAGGCGACTCATTTAGAATTTGTTCAGCAATGACTAGCCAAAAAAAAAAATAATAATAATCTGCCCAAAGATTGTGGTAAGGATATACAGTATCTAAGCATTTTATTCTGCTGCATCTGTTGAGTATGCATGACCAGCACAAGCAAGAATTTCAACATTTCCTTGTGTTGTGAAATTTAGTTTAAACCCATAAAAAAACCCTCAAAATTTAAGTCTAAAAGGAGATTTTCAGGCCCGTTTATTCATGTCACCATACAGAAAAATAAGATCATCAACATCTAAGATGTGTACAGAATATCAAGTAAAAATGCGCCTATGTCTACAGAACACCACGGGCTGCTGATCCCAGCCATAAAGTTTCTTTCAGTTTTTCCTGTCAAGGGGTCACCACAGCGGACCATCCGAATCACACAAGACTTGGCACAGGTCTTTACACCGGATGTTCTTCCTGACGTAACCCTTCCATTATATCCGGGCTTGGGAGCGGCACTGCATGCATGGGGTGTGGCAACCATCGACCGCCGGGGCTCGAACCTGAATCCCAACCTCCACAACCTAGAGCCTTAGCCGCCTGAGCCACCACTCCAAAGTTGCTGATTGCAGCCATATTTGTGCTAATTTCCTTCGAGTATGAACAATGGATGGCAAGCAGATCCAGATCCAAATCCACTCACACACAAACCTCTCCGTCATGTGTCTGTGTCCCAGACCAGGATGCAGACAGATGTACCGCTATGTCCGAATTTAAATGCGACATATCTGTAAACACTTCTTGACAAACTGCCAGATTAAAAATCAAATTGCACTTTTGACAGCACGTGCTCATATCGCTATAGGCTCTTCTTCCTCCAACACATCAGAACAGAGTGTTAAAACACTAGGATTTGGGCTTTTTCCCACCTTCTTGCTCTAATCAAGAACAGTTAAAAAAAGATGTCAGCTGAGCTCTAGAGCAAATAATCTTTTCAGTGAATCCTTGTGTTGTGACTTTGTTCTTTCTGTCGATGCTGCAAAGATAGATGTGCGCGGGTCATTTCAGGGCGGAGGCCTGTCCACGCTGATGACCTATACGAGTCATCAACGGAAATAAATGTGCCCCATCGCACAAGCACAGATCAGATTGTTGAAATAAATAAATACATAGAACTGCAAACCTTGTAACTTGGACTGTTTTTGCTTCGTGTTCACACTTCATATTAAAACACACAACACACAGCTGTGTGCACCTGCACTAAATACAAACACAGAGGAAAATATGCACATGGTGTATGCGTAAGCCCTAAAACTCCTTAAACACATTACAGTCATTTTATAACATATTAATATAATCCACGTTAACCTTTACAGTCCTGCACTCACAGCACGTAAAAACTCCAAACTGCACAACTGATTCCTCCCTGAGTAAACCGACTCCTATGAATCACTCCGTCTTTCAACTCTGACCCAATAACTCGCCTGTAACAGTGATATGGTTCAGGCCTGTGTAGATCCTCGATACCTCAACACATCTTAGGGATGTTATACAGAATTGTGTATTCTGTTTTGGGGTCGGGTTGTGTTCCATGCTTAGTATTTAGTTTAAGTGTGAACCGGACTGATCTGCAGGAGAGGCGTTCACGCCCGGAGTGGGTGCCTCTCCCACCAACAGCATGTGATAGGACTTCCTTAGAACTTTCACTTTTTCCTGTAAAGTGCGACACACACAAACACACAGACACATACCACTCCCAGCCCTTTCCTAAAGCATGGAACACAACACGCCACTCCCAGGCTGTAATCTTTATGATATCGCCTGCATTCGGTAAACATTAAACCCTAATGAAAAGCTTTACATACTTCTATTATGCCACCAATAAACACGGCTTCCCAACACCATGTGTTGTTTCAAATCCGACATAGAGAAATGAACAAACTTAAAGAAACTGTTTCTGTCATCAGGGTAATAACAAGCCGTAACCAGCTGCGGGTTACCAAGCGACTTGCAACGATAGAGAGCTCAGGAGGCTCGAGCTTACAGATTCGCACTCGCAGGCATTAGTGTCGAGTTTAGCGCCGAGTACTTACATGGCGTCTTTCGAGAGGAGTGACGCACTCAAAGAGCAGCGATAACCATGCATAGACATCTCTTTCCGTCTCTCTCTTTCTTTCTAGCCTCCTGCTGATGGTCTCTCTCACGCTGATACAAACACACACAGACTCATCCAAACACACACACACACATACACACCCTCTGTCTCACACACCCTGGTGGAATCCTAGAGTGGCTGGCAGGATCCTACTGAAACGCAGTGCACCCCATATTAGGAAGCGCCAACTAGACATGTCACACTTCATTTACATTTTGGGGGCGGGAAGCTCGGCACGCAGAGTGTATGCAAAAAAAACCCAGACACACGCACACTTTCAACAAACAGACGAGGAAAGATAGAGACTGAGACAGAACAAGGACAAGAAACGAGAGAACAGCAACACTGAACAAGCCACGTGCCGTTTCAATCTAAACAAGGAAAAAAAGAGGGAAACAGAAGCTGGGTCACACCTTCACTATGCTTCCTGACACACACACACACACACACACACACACACACTGTGTGTCTGTGTGGAGTGACAGCTTTAACCTATTAAATTGCCCTGTTTCCTGTGTGTGGCAAACTAGTAGCTCTCCATGGAAATCCAAACATAGCCCCTACACACACACCACACACACACACGCACCTATACAGACACACATACTTAGAAAGTCCTGCACTGCCTGAAGGCTTTTTGTTGCCGCAGCTGGCGTAGCTGGAGAAGAAACATAGAGATATTAAAAATAAAGGGAATCCTTACCTCTTACATTGTGTTGCCCTGTAAGCCGGCTCTGTGTGTTTGTGTCTGTGTGTGTGTTTCTGTGTGTGTGTGTGTAAAAGAGAGAGAGAGAGAGAGAGAGAGAGATCGTGATCAGATGCAGGCAGCAGGCCACGACAGCAGAGCCCCAGGCACCAGCTGGACCATTCTCAGAGAGAGAGAGAGAGAGAGAGAGAGAGAAATCCTAAGCTAACATGTGTCTGCTTCCTTGCTGCTCCACTGCATGTAGATGTGTTTATTGGTTAACGTGAGCGAGCCCCTGCGCGTACCCCTCTGTGTGTGTGTGTGTGTGTGTGTGTATGAGAGCCAAGCGCCACAGCGGTGCAAAAGAGTAAAAGCAAGAGAGGAAGAGAGAGACAGGCAGAAAGAGTGTGTGCGCGCGCAAGAGAGAGAGAGAGGGAGAGTGCGCGAGAGCAGCAACAGCAGCCTAACTGCACAACAGTACTGCGCAGAGCATCTAGCCGAACGACCAATCATGCGCAAGCATAACCCTGCCCACCACCACCACCCAGGAAGTGTTGTCACAGCACCTCTGGGGGAAGAAAAAGAGGGAGAGCGGGAAGGGGGGGAATAAAAGGAGAAAAAAAGGAAGGAAAGAAAGGTATTTAAAAAAAAAAAAACGAAAACAGACGGGCTGTGTGAGAAACTATTTAGTGCTTTCCTTCAGTCTCTTGAGGATTTGCTTCAATGCAGACTGCAGTGATATGGTAAACACTCTCTCTCTCTCTCTCTCTCTCACACACACACACACCTATATATGTGCAGCAATGCATTAACCAAAACCAGGCACGCGGATCCCTGTTCGCTTATGCTCCCTCGCTCTCTCCCTCTTTCCCTGGCTAATGATTAAACTTGGACAATTTGAGCCCCATAAGACATGAGACAGATAATTTGGTGTGAACTTGCTAACTATCAGGTCACATTTAAGAATGTTAGCTGTACACATTTCTGCACAGTAAACATGACGAACCTTAATTTAAAGAAAGTATTTAAAAAAAGTGTAGGTGTTTGGGGTTTAAAAAACTTTATGCCTTTAGGTCTCACATTATACAGCATATACAGTTTCAAGTGCATTCTTTAAAACACAGTCATAACAGTGTTTATAACTAACATTTTATTCAAGACTTGGCAAATGCTATCTCTGAGTGGAGGAGATGTCAGTAAGGAGAAAAAATGAAAGTTAAAAAAACCCAAAGTAAACACATAAGCTCTATAAATGCGCACACATGCCAAGACCTTGATACACATTTGGTAAGAACTGATAAGCCAAAGGAAGAAGTCATGAACGCAGCCTGACTGACGTGCTAGGTGTGTGAATGACCTGGCAGTGTGGAATCACATGTACTTCAAAAGAGCTGTCCCTTTTATGCAATGTCCAGTCTGTGCTAACAATGACTGGAAGGTTATTCCAGGCTGATCATTTCCTGGGAGTTGAACTACTTTTTTTCAACTGTGACCTCAGTAACGCTCAAAACCGAAAGTGTACATACCTCTGTCAGCTCATATGCATTGCTGAGAACCTCTAATCTAGCTGTGACAGCCCCCCTCCAAATGGTGGTGGGTCAAGTAGGATTAGATACTGACATCCAACCAGTGGCAATTAATGCAGTTTATTGAACAATGCTGCTCACAATTACAATCCATAAGAAAGAGAGCAAAAAAACATTGACAGCTTTAGAGGAGCTTTTTTCTTTCCTAAAGCAGGACACTCTAGGTCACATGCCCACCAATGACCAAGCTCTGTGTCCAGAGCGGTGCAATTCTGAGCCAAACTCCTTTATGCACAACAGCAAGTCCATGTATAAATAAACTGTGAAACAATTGTGCTCTTTGCCAGGGATACTCTTTGATCATGCTGCCAAAGAGAACCTGGAAAGAGCGCGGATTTTGGAAATAAGATACCAGTACTGCAAAATAAACCAGCCATGAAGCTCCGATACTCAACAAAATCCTGGTCCAGTGATCCTATAGCCACAAAGGTTCAGTCTTCCTTATACAGTATTAGCCTAACTGTAAACCTGCTTTGATGATCCCCTTGCACAGAACCCAAATAGAAAAGGTAGATCGTATGGTTGAGAACAGGTTTCAGTGTCAAACAATGAACATTCTAATTATGAAGAAGAATAATGGTTTTCCTCCCATTCTGGAGTTAAGAGGGCTGAACTGGTTCAGATCACTATGCATATGCTGAAGATCCATATGGGGGACCACAAATGAACTTCTTAATATTTAAACACACTTCACGATTCATCTTCTCTCCACACACCTTAAATATTAAGATGGTATGCAGTCAATCAGTCAGTTCTCAGGTGGTCCCAGCTGAGGGCACTCATCTGCTAAAGCAATACAATGGTGCCACAAGCACACAGTCTGGACAACTGGTCCATGATTAGCCATGACATCCATTGTATGGTTTTCTGCCTCTGTTATCAGCCTCTAGGCCACAGTTATACCGTACCTGTGTGTACATCTAAGGTCTTGGTTCTTATTGATAAGAACCTGCATAGTCCTGGACAGGGATTTGTGGTGATGTCTGGGTGTACAATTTCAAACTAGTCCACAAAACCTTTGAATAACTTACAAATAATGTTAGCGATTGTGTTATATGTTGTTGTTGTTGTTGTTGGTCTTTCGGCTGCTCCCGGCAAGGGGTCGCCACAGCGGAATATCCAGTCCGCACCACAACTTGGCACAGGTTTTATGCCGGATGCCCTTCCTGTCGCAACCCTCCCGTTTTATCCGGGCTTGGGACCGGCACTGCATCCAGTGGCTAGGGGGTTTGGGCAGTGGCTGGTAATCGAACCCAGGCCTTCCGCATGGCCGGCGAAACACCTACCACTAAGCCACCAGTGCCCTAGAGATTGTGTAATATTTAACTTTTCTAAAACTTTTTTTTATTTCCTATTTTAGTTTTTTTTTTTATATTTTGAGTAGAAATATAACATTAACACCACCTGCATATTGACTATTGTGTAGGTCACCCCATAACCAAAACTGACCCCTCGAGGTGTATCAAGCACCTAGCATTAAGAGTAGATCCTTTAAGACCTGTACGTTAAGAGGTGTGGCCTCCGTAGATCGGTATTGTTAGTCCTTCCACAGGTGCTTGATGGGATTTAGATCAAGGGAATTTGGAGGTCATCACCCTGACCCTTTTGTCAAGTTATTGCATCTTGCATCTCTATACACAGCAAGCTTTGATGTATTGCGTTTTGACACTTTTATATCATAGCTAACATTAACCTTTTTATTAGCAATTTGTCCTTCATTAGCTCTTTGCTATGCTGGGGCTAGCCTTAACTCTGCACATGCATCAATGAGCCTTGGGTGCCTCTGACCCTGTCACTGGTTCACTGGTTGTCCTTGGACCACTTCTGGTAGGTACTAACCACTACATACAGTACAGGAAACATTTGATAAGATCTGCTGTTTCTGAGATGCTTAAATAAAGGCCTCTAGTCGTCACAATTTATCAGATTCTTAAGCTTGCCAGATTTTTGCTATCAACACATCAACTTTGACAACCTACTGTTAACTTGATGCCTTATTATATATCTCACACCTAGACAGATGCCTTTGTAAAGAAATAATCAACATTATTTACCTCACCTCTTAGTGGTATTAATTTAATAGCTATTCTTATATATTATTTAGTACAAGTATAATAAGTACAAGTTGTGGCTGCTTTAGTCTGATTTCAGAACTATTAAGGTCTTAAACAAACAAACAAACAAAAACCCTTTTAATCCACTTGGCAATTTTAAGCTCAAGCTTGAGCATTGCTGTGGTTGACCTTGGCATGGTGGTATTGTAAGTCTATGGCAGTTTGCACATTTAAATCTCAGTCCAATGTGACAATCCAACAATTGTTTACAACACTGGTCCTCGCTCTTCCTCATTTTTGCTTTCTCAGTAATTCATTCAGATATTATGCACAGGAAAAATATTTCCTGGCTCTATTTAATTATTTATTTAGCTCCCACTTGGCTAGCATTCCTTTGTCTGTGTTTCAAGTGAAGACCATTCTAGACATACTGCAGAGTTTAGTCAGAGACAGTGAGGGAGAAGTCACAGTTTCCAGACCTCTTGGTCTTTTAGATCATTTCTAAAAATTTCCATTCATAAATGAAACAAACACTTATCCTGAAACTGTCTTTTGTATTTGTTCTGCTAAGCTCTTGCTTTTCGCTGACAATTTTGTAACTTTCCACCAGAGAAGGACTCAAAGATATAGTCCCTAAATTACATCACAGCCTCCCACCTACATGCTTGAAAAATAAGTGTGTGAAAAACAAACACACACACACATATATGAGAGTGCCCATAGGATGCGCTGGACCATGAAGTCCGATCTTCAAAGCCTCCACCCCTCAACTTACATTACACTCTCACTCACTTTCTATACAACTTATTCTGTACAGAGTAATGTGAGGCCTGAAGCCTATCCCAGGGGACTCCCATCAACCATCGCAGGGTACAAGCAACTGCACCCACTCACTCACTCACACAGTGCAGGCAATTTGGAAATGCCAATTACACTACTCCACATGTCTTTGGACTGTGGGAGAAAATTGTACCTGCAGGAAACCCACCAAGCACGGAGAGAACATGTAAACTCCACGCACACAGACCGAGGCAGGAATCGGACACCCAACTCTGGAGGTGTGAGGCCACAGTGCTAACCACTACTTCACCATGCCGCCAGGTCTATTACATTTATATGAAAAATAAAAACCATAGCAAATGAATAAAGTAAGTCAAAGTGGAACAATGAAGCATTGTGATACAGAGAAGAGACATAAAGCGTGTTCTGTTAAGCACACTATGTTTCCTGTAGGTACTCGATAGAATCATATTTTATTTATTTGTTAGAAAAAAAATAATGCTTTAAAATAGCTCTTAGTGCTTTATTCAGTAGCGGCTAAAACAGTCCCAAGAAGAAAGTCTTTTTTTATTTAAATAAAAATGTTTTATTCTTTTCATGATCAATAAAGAAAGAAAAAAATCCCTTCTGTTTTTTTGTTATGCCTCTTTCTCATTTATTTGACAAAGGTAATTTAGACTTCAAGCTTACAATCACCATTCACATCAGTTCAATCGCATTACTTGATCTTAAATCCTTCTCATTGTCTCTTAATATAATTCTTAAACTGTTTCTGTTCATACTCACCCAGGTGGTAAACAATTTCAGATTAAGGCAGTCAGGTCCAGTTTATCGGCTAAATGTTTTTTAACTTTTCCTCTTGTTATTAATACAGTGCGTAACGGCTCTTCTCTGTTTTGCTGATGATGTAATGTTGTAGACGCATGAACATTTTAACAGCATCTGATCGCAAACTGAATTGAGATCCACTTGTGACTCTAAACAGACAAACTGCATTTACTGCTGTACACCAATCCCGATGTGATCTCCTCAGGCAGAGCACAAGGCAAATTGACAGAAATGACCTGCTAGCAGTATAAATGATAGAACGTGTCATGATTAAAGCTTTATTTAACATCAAGGAAACTGCAGGAAACATTTGATGTATATGCAACCATCTGAGTGCATGTGCTTACTTATAAAATGGTTACATACCAGTGAACAAATGTTGAATAAATTGTACGTAAAATATGCGTTTAACACTGGACAACTAACCTAATGAATGTCACAGCTTAACCCAGCCTACCTTCACCACAGTCAAGCGGTGACTTGCTGCTATCGCCTAGCATCAACAGAGTGTCGCAGTATTTACACCCAAATATCTAACATACTGTAACAGCTGTATTGGCATTCAACATCTTTCCAGACTGTTACACTAGTAATATCACATTTATATGCATACAGCTGGCAAACTTAAGATAAAATCATTAGCTGTGCTCTGTAGTGCTTCTCTTGAAACAGCTGATTAAACATGCCCTGCTTCTCTAGAAATGCCCCGTTTATCTAGAAATGTTATGCATTACCAAAAATCCACTATAGGCCGTGTGTCACAGAGAGAAAATACACATTCTGCACAGACAAGAACCCGAGCTCTGAGCTCAGGATCAAACATAGTATCCTGTTCCCATGTGTATTCTGTGCAAAATCCTGAGGCACTGTGTGTAGCCTTTATGGCTTCTGCAATAGTCTATCAGCAGAAATATATATTTTTTACAAATTTGCAAAAATTCTCCCAAAAGTGAATTTAAAAATTGTAAAAAATTATTTATGTTGTTAAAGAAAGTTTCATATTAAAAAAGTGCAGTTTCATCCTTCCAAGAAAATCAATAATGTCAGGTAAGAAAAAGGATTGAGTGCCTTTTACCAATCGACTAGTTGGTTACTCAATCAATAACAGCACGTTAAAACACACAGGCTTTCATTCCTGGCTAATACCACAGTGACACCACTGATACACAGCACTGATGCACCACATAATTTATTGTAATCTGTTTCCAATCTCAACAATGCTGAGACAGGTTTAAAGAACACACAAAAAAAGACTGATAGATAACACTCGCAACATTCAGGCTTCTTGCTTACATAAGAAGTTGAGCAGAGACATCAGACTTAATGTGGAAAAATGGTATATAGTCATTTCACACTTTCATTCATGTGAATATGACTGATAGAAAACACAAGGGTGAAAAGTGCTATCTCCCTCTTCACACACACACACCACCACAGCACACACACGCACACACACGCACACACACGCACGCACGCACGCACGCACACGCACACGCACACGCGCACGCACACACACGCACGCGCACACGCACACACCCACACACACGCGCGCACACACGCACACACACGCACACAAAACCCGTCCAAGGTTTGGACATTCCTTTTAATTCCATGATCGTAAAACAATGCCGAAGTATGGTCTTCATACTGGTATGGTCTTCATGAGAGCCAGTTTCGCAAATGTACACTTGACAATACTGTTCTTACATGAACAATCTCAGAACAGCTGACCTTTGTGTTACTTAATTAACTAATTCCATGTGTTTTGTAAAAAATCCAATATTGCTCTATAATGGAGAAAACAAATAAAAACTTTTGATTGGGGATAGAGAGAGAATGGGGGGGGGGGGGGGTAAATGCAAAAAAAAAAAAGTGGAGTCAGAAAGAGCAAAACCAAAAATGCCAACACCTCATGAAAGTAAAAGCAGAGATATCTTCCATTTCAGATGAAAAATGAAAGTACCCAAGTGCTTTGGTTGACATTAATTGACGTTGTAGTAAAAAAAAGTACGCTATTGCTGTGACTATTCGATTAACACTGTGCTAACCTGCCGATTTTTACTGTTTTTTTTTTTTTTTTGACTGTTTATAATACTTTATGCTTTTTTAGGGTGCCATTGTACAACAGGCCTACAGGACAACAGATGAAAACTAGCCTTTGGCTAATTCTGGCATGTTACAGATGTTCTGTTTTTAATATGCATTGTCCTGTTAAAAAATAATAATAATTTAAAAATATGTGTAATAATCTCAGAGAATACTAACGAGGATAGTAGATTTCATTTTTAAGATTTTCTCTGTTTAATTTTAGCTGCAGCGCCTAAGTATTTTGCTTTCTTTTAATAAAGAGATACAGAGAAAGATCTACTGTATTTAAATGCACAAACTGCAAGTAATTTTTGCTTTTATTTTAGATACTTTTTTCATAAGTAGTTTATCCTCATCAGTATCACTGTAATTATAAATCATTTTTAGAGATGCTAACAAGTCAGAGGAGTAGAAAGCTGTTATAAGTTATGTTGTTACTTTACTATAAATACAACAAGCTAACAAAATAATACACATATTTTACCAATAATAATAATTTATATATATATTATATATAATATAATTTAATTTAATAATGATTTATCCAATAATCTTCATATATGGTATATATATGGAGATAATGATTTATTCATCCCTATATAATATTACATGCCAAAAGATCCAGTGACATTTACTGTGATTTCATATTGCCAGACCCACCAATCTTTGTTTTTTTTGTTTTTTTTATTGAATGACAGTACCTGGAAGCCTACTTTCCCAATCTCACACGATTTGTGGGTTTTCAGGTCACTCGTTTTCAAGGTAAATGGAAAAAGTTTGTATAATATGAAATAAAATCTTGCTGTTTACTTTCGTTTGGAGTTCTCAGCATGGAGATCACTCACTGCTGCTAAAGATGACCGCATGCTCATAGATACATGCGACTACTGAGAATGACTCCACTTAGAAACCATTAAGAGACGCTCTGAACTGCAGTTGACACAGTGTTACTATGCTGGCTTATAACTCTGATATTTTTAGGACTGAAATTGCCATCAACAATTTTGCACCCGAGTCTCCATCAGTGAACAGTTGATAACCTCATCTAAGCGGACTTTATGTTAACTGAAACGAATTTCCTGTTATACAATAGCACCTTTGGCCTCAGAACATACAGCTTAAGACCAGATCTATTTATGGTCACACTTTTTGGTCTCACTCGAATAAAGACTGGTTTCCTTTTGATTATTGTTCCTTCAAAGTTTCTTCCTCATGTCATATCCTAATAGAAAAATACATATCCTAAATGTTTAAATATATACGTACAGATGTTTTATTTCTGTAAAATCTTTGTCACATTGTCCATGGTCAAAAACTGAAAAAAAGACAAGGAATTTAACCTGAAAGCTACAGTGTTAATGGTGATGCTAATTAAATAGTCATTATGTTTTTTTCCTCTCCTGTGCCAGACAGCACTTAGATGCAGTCAAACACTACAAGCAGCGGACCAGTAGTGAAAATGTCACCCATGTGGATATTAGACAACTGACTTTTATTATATTGTATAATGTCTTACATAAAAATTATAATTCTATGTTTTTTTTTTACTGTTTACTACCATCGAGTATACAGCTAATTATATTTTTCCTAACCATAAAATAGTGCTAATGTAGTCTTTTCCAGCCCTAACTATTGATAATTAAATCATTACATTTTTTTAAAGTTTTTAAAGGTATATCCTGAGCTGAAGAAAAACCATATATGATAACATCCTATAACAGGTTTAAAATAAACAGTGCTTGCAGCCACATTTCAGCAGAGTACATACAGCTGACACCTGCTTTGCCCGATCTCGACGTGAAACCAGACGGTTCATGCTTAACTGCATTTCTATATCAACTCAAAATATGGAAATCCACAACCAGATAATCAGGTCTTATTTCAGCTTTATATGTTTGGTTTTCTGCTCTTGTGCATGTAGGCGCATTGGAACTGTACTCTGTTTCCACACATACTTCCTAAGCTAAACCATGAAGCAATGTTAAAAGCACAGAAAGCGGTTACACTAGGGGGAAAGCGACACTTCGGCATTTCATTAGAGTGTGGAGAAGTGAGGACAAGGAAGTGTGAACACATCTCACAATGATAAAGGGGAAAAAATAACAGAAAACCACTCCCTCCCTCCCCAACCTCCGCCATCTTTAATTAGCAGTGGTAGCTTGCTGCGAGTGGCACGGCTATTAACAGAACAGCACCGACCTGACGAACACTGTTAACACTCTATTTTTACAATCGTGCCATAATAACAGTATTGCTCGATAATTCTGCGTGTTTAGTGGCAGAAACAGTGCTCAAACTATTTACTTGTTGAAGACAAAAGCCGAAATTTACTAATCTATCTTAAAAGTAGTAAAACTACATCACACTATTTAAACACTACAAGATCAGTAGCCAGTTTAGTCCAGAAACTAACTTGAGTAAAAGCAGAAGTTGCTAAATGTCCAACATCCACACAAGCATGAAACCATTTAACTGTAATGAATTTAAGTAACCAATGTAGAAGTAAATCTAAATATTCCTAATTATAAGCATTCTTTTTATATAACCTCTTATTTTTGATCATTCCAGTCCATCTTAGAACATGTGCTGGACATACGCACCATAAACGCGCCAACGTACAGTATGAACACATTACATTCAAGTAATGCATGATGATTTTATTTATCTATTCATAATTTCTTACTAAAGAACCCAAGTTTAAAAAGTATATGCATGAAGTATTTTTACTCTGTTACTCTGCTACATGAGTCAGCATATGGAGCATAAAAATAGCGTGAAGTCAAATACATAAGTATCATGTACAACTGCTTCACTTCCTGTATGGTGCTCTGAAAACTCGATACAACCATACAAGAAGAATAAATCGCACAACTAACCCCACTCTGGAAATAAACTGGCAATCAATAAATCAATAAACAACATAACAAAAGGTGTTTGGCATGTAAAATTAGCTCCGAAAAAATTTAAATACCATGCAAACCCCACTGCATACTATAAAAGACAACGAAAAACCATCAGGGAGGTTTGCCGTTTTTCATACGATACGATCACTTCTTAACTTTCTAACTGCACAGAGATTCAGTTTAATACATAGAACTGTTAATATTCCATCCTGTTCTGCATCTTTACCTAGTTACCCAAACCATTAAAATAAAAAAGGGGCATTTTCTTATATTCATATTTTGTAATAAAAAGCATGCAGAAATTATGTTCTTAAAATATTAAAAATGTGTCAGTAGATGAGTAGGAAGGTGTTGGGCACTATACATTTGAATAAAAGGTGTGTGAGTGCGGGTGTGAGTGTGTATAAATCGATAATTTAGCTCATACCTGTGTGTGGTGCTGGTGCAGAGCTCCTTCTGAAAGCGAGACAGGAACTCACCCGCACACCACATGCTGCTCACCGCTATGCATTCTGGGTGAGAGCTTCTCTGTAGAGTGTGGTGCGCTGCAAGCGGAAGCAACACCTACAACACAGCCGCACAGAAGCGTTAGTGTGTGGTGTGTGTGTGTGTGTGTGTGTGGGGAGGATGGTACAAAAAAGTGTATGAATGTGTGCTTGTGGGATTGCAGTTCTCAGTTATCGATCAGAAGGAAAGAATGGTTGGGCTCTTAATTTGCAAAACAGAGTGTGTTCGGGTGAATGTGTGTGTGTGTGTGCAAACTGAAAGACTCAGGATCTCCATGGAAACCTGCCTTTATCTCATTTGCATCTGAATACACAATATGATTCAGAGACATATTAATTCCATGAGTCTTGCTTTCAGGACAAGGCTTATAAACAAAAAGCATTTTATCAGCTTATGACTCCTAAATCTCATCTTTAATCTTTGATAATCACAGGCCTGATCTCAAATGCTCCAATGCAATAGAAACACATTCTAAGTCTATTCTGTGAGAAAGAGGAAGCAACATGCACAACGAACCAGACTGCACCGCTTAAGATAACAGCACGGGGAGTTAAACAGGAAGAGGGGCGTGTCTGCTAGTCACCCATGTGTGTACGTGTGTGGGTGTGTGTGAGATAGGGTTATTTCAGTTCTCTTTTTAGGTTGCGCCAGGTGTGTGCGTTTCTGATTAATTGCATTTCTGTTCTGGTTTTAGAATGTAAGCTGCTGCAAGAGATCAAAACATAACGTCACTAACAGAGAGTGGGGAGAAAGAGTGCGAGAATGGAGACAGAGTGATGAGATGAGATGAAGGAAGAGTGATGCAGGAAGGACAGACAGTGAAACACAGAAATGTCTTTTTCTTTCTGTATAAACATTGCAATGTCAGTGTATAGAGGTAAACATTCCACAGCATTCTGTGTGAGCAAAAACACTGCCCTCCTTCCTCCCTCCATGTCACTGGCATTCAGCTACATTCTGTCACTGCAGCACAAGCTAACACAGACATGCAAAGATGCTTGCTTACCTTGCTGTCTTTCTAGCTGGCTCTCTGTCTCACATCCAACACACCACGTCCTTGTCCTCTCTTCTGGCTGCTGACAGGAAGCAGAATCAGTCCGTCCCTATTTATGGTCCCCAGACACTGCAGTACGCTGAGCGCCTGACACGTTCTTTACCCAGCTCTGCGAAAAAAAAAAAGAAAGGAAAAAAAGAGGAGGAAAGTAAGAAGAAAAATACTGAATTGAAATCTAAAAGGAACCACCATTGAAAGTCTACAGTCATGAGCCGATATGGACGGGTATGAAGTCATTTAGTGTGGGACTTGTATTGACTGTGAGACATAGAGAACTAGGGAAGACATAAAACAAATATGTATTTTGTAGTTTCCTGACTAACTACTGTTAATAGGCTTGCATTATGAACAAATCCTACAAGCTTTTTTTTATAGCATGGTTGACCGTAGGCACTGCTAAAAAGCTATCTTCTAGAAACCCATACATGGATTTTGATCGGCGGTGACAGCAGCAGCAGGAAGAAACATTCCAACATTACATGAGAAGGAATCATGCAAGTAAGCTTAAAAGAGTGGGATCCATTCATTTCTTAATTTATCCCAAAAACATGTGAGCAGACGAAGCAGCTCAGATTAAAAGCCTCTAGGTTAAAAGAAGGTGATTGTTCCTAATGCCGTTATAAACTGGTGTCCTATCCCGTGTGTATTCCTACCTCATACTGCCAGGTGCAGGTGCAAATTCTCTTTCATAAACATTAACATTAGATCAGATTAGATTAGATTTAACTTTATTGTCACAGCACATGTGACAAGGCAACGAAATACAGTTATCATCTAACCAGAAGTGCATTTACAACATGCAGAATAATTTGCGTATATAAACAGTATATAGTGAGGTAGATAAATACAATGGGTGCAAATGAGCACATGATTATAGTTGGTGCAATAAGTAGAGTATTGTATACTGTATGTGAACACTATGTGTGTTCTATGTGAACTTGAGTTATGGGAGAAAACATGTGGAGCACTGCACAACACAAGATGATGTACTGTATCCAAAACCAGACAGTGACAAGGAAAATTGGAAATTACATAAATAGCTAAATAAGACTTACATAAAATAATCAGAAACAAACTTAAAACTGTAGCCACTCACAGGGGTTGATAATTGCTGTAGTCCAGTACCTATCTGTATTACAGCTCCTCCCTCTAACACACATCTTCCAAAGTGCAAACCAAACGAAAGACCCCTAGAGCAGTTTTAAACAAGTGACGTTTGACAAAATCCAGTGGACAAGTTCTTTGCAGTGCTTAGAAAAAGCTAAATTTCCTGCACTGTGAGCGGCAAGCACCGTATAACAAGAGAGGGAAGCCATGTCTCACAGCAAGGTGGCAAGGAAAAGTGATTCCTAAGCTGAGCAGGGTTGAAGAGCAATGTTCGTAGTGGGAAAGACAGCAAAGCCACCTTCTCAGTAAGGGAGGGTGGCAGAGCGCTGTTCTCAGTGGACTAGGGAGGCAGAGTGACATTCTCAGGCAGGGAGGGTAGACAGAGACTCACCAGCGTCAAGGGCTGACATGCTGGGAACAAGAGCTCACCTGTTCAAGAGGAACCTGCTTCTGCCCCTGGCAAGATCTTTGTGAAGGAAACCACCCCCTCAGCCTCCAAGTTCAACTTCAACACAGTGCAACAAGCAATAAACAAGAAACAAGTGAAACAGTTAGGAAGTAACTCAAAACCTGTGCATGTGATTACAACCATGTAACTTGTATGGCTAATGGGTGCTACAGTCCTGCGGCTTTCTGCTGCTAACATGACACACACCCTGTGTTGCTGGAGTAAGCTGTCAATCCACCATAACACTGATCAGGGAAAAGCAGTTCAGTGAAACTATCTTGCTTTTTACTAAGCTAATGAGTTAAATCAGGTTTACACTGTACAAAACAGTACAGCTGCACATGATTTATTTTCAGTCATGTTTAATATAATAATAATTTATTAGTGATTTAGTTTTTAAAAGATCTAATATGGATGATTTTATAATGCCTATGTAATTTTTTATTCCTGCTTTGTCAAAAAAAGATATACTGGTTGTAAAGGGAGATGAACATCAATAGATTTAACACTATGATCAGTCATTCTAACTCACTATTAAATCATAAAGAACAAAAATAAGAGGTCAAGGAAAACAGTTTTATTGAAAACAGTTATACTGGAAAGACATATAGGTCTTTAATCTGCACTCCTAATCACATCTTTCATGCTTACTGGCTTAATCATATCAGGCTGACTGAAACAATGGTGTCATGCACTCACATCAGTTTTTTCAGTTCCACATTAATATGTCTTTTTTTTACATGAGCCACATAATAATTTTTAATAGCTGACAGGTAAGAAATGAACAACTTGGGATCTTAAAGAAATATCAAGTTACTTAATAGCATTAGGAGAAAATAGATGTCCCATTTGCTAAAATAAACACCTGTGGTTAGTGAGACAGAATGACAAATATCTACACTCTCAGCAAAAATTGTCAGAAAAAACAGGAAGGCTAAAAATATTAGTAATCACAGTTTTAGATCAGTTCATGACATGCCACCAGTTATCAGTGTTGAAACCGACATGGTTAGCTTGCTGGTTCTTACACAAAATTTACAGAAACCAAACTTGCAGTTGAAACTAGTTTATTCTAATAAAATTAAACTATTTATTCTCAAATAAAAACAGTATATAAAATGCAAAACATGTTTCACGAGTTGTATGGGTAGCTGAGACACATATAAAACATTTTGGCAACAAACACTGAAGGTTGGTTTTGGTATAAAAGGCATGAAGATTATAAAAAAAGTTTTGGTGCCATTTATCCTGTAAAGGCTCTGAAAATATGGTCCCATGTGCTTTATGGAATTCTGGGAGATTTTAAATAAAAAATTCTGCTTCCTTTGCCAAGCAGGTAAACTTCCTGAGATAACATGAGGGAGAAATCTTGAGAGAACCCCAGCGGTGATTCTAGAGTCTGGTGGGCAAAAATTGAATGATCACCATTATCTTGAAAGTTTGTCAGCCCTTAAAGAACCTGGAGCTTCAGGCACTTAAATGCCTTGCCTGTTCAGAATAAACGCCTCTGAGGAAACCTATAGCACAAGAGCCATCTTTATGGTTTCTACGTGCAAACGTACTCTGTAGTCACATGTATCTATAAGCAGGTCATAGGAGTCCTCAGCAACAATAAGTGGTCTTCATGTGATATGAACACAAACCAAGAGAATGACATCAGAATGGATCAAGCAGTCCAGAGGACAAGAAAGGATCAGGATTACTGGAAACTCAACAGTTCCATGTGTAGATTAATGTTCAACAGAGAGACAGGAGGGGGTGGGTGAGGGAGGGGTTCGAGAGAGAGAGAAAGAGAGAGAGAGAGAGAGAGAGAGAGCGAGATGACCACACGAATAGTTCACTAAAAACATAATCAGTTTTATGACATAAGCTCCCTGTGGGGTGAGCTAATGAAGAAAGAAGAGAAGAGCATAGACCCTGAAAAGATTCTGTACTGAGATTCTCAGATTCTGTGCTCTGTGTCATCGTGCATTACTGGAGAAGACTCAGTAATGATGTTAGCAAAGAGAGGTAGCAAAGTATTTAATGTAAGGGTGCCAATACCTATGACATGTTGATTTGTTTACAATACAAATTTTTGATAAACATTGACCTTATAAGAATTTGCTTCAATAAAAGCTTAGATTTCTATTTTTTTCAGTGACAATAGAGGTTGGCAACAATTCTAGAGCTGACTGTACTAGAAGAGTGGCAGACCAGCATGGCTAATCATTTCGACTGCCATTAGGATGTGGATGGTGTCAGAATCAGTGTGTAAAGTCAGCACTCCCACAGTCACAAGTGTTTTCAATTAGACCACAGTTGAGACAGAAAAATAACCGTCAGTGTGATTCAGTGCACCACTGCTGATCTTGTTGCCAAGTTACTGACTCTTGAAAAGTGAAATGCTGTGCATACATCTTTCAGCACTGTGTGTGTATGTGCGCGTGTGCGGGCGTGTGTGAGTGTGTGTCTGTGTCTGTGTGGGTGGGTTCAAGGTGGGTGTCAGTAAGTTTTTAATCGGAATGAAATTATTTAACAGTAGGCAGTTACCATGATATATGCTCTTTAACCATGTCACTGAAATATGGTTTATTTCTTATGGTTTATAATAAATTGGATACATACCTACTGTACTGTTAGAAATGCATCTGTTGAAGGTTATGGGCCGGACTTGCTTTTGATAGATCTGTAATGAGCAAAGACTGCATGTAAGAACCACAATGGAAAAAAGGTCTCCTGACTATGTTGCATGAGTCATTCAATGAAATGATTCATCGCTTTCGCATCCATTGTGTTATAACATTTTGCTGGTGGATAGGACAGAATAAACACCACTCTATTGGACAAATGTTTACAAAACGTATGTTTCTAATGGTACTGTAGGAGCCAGCAGACTCTGGACATTTAGTTCATTATAATGTCAGCCACACTACATTTAAGCAATATCACATAAGAGCAGATGCTGTTGTGCTGGATATCAGTACGGCTGGGATGAGGTCATTGCATAATGATATCCAGCACTACCGCACGACCTTGATATTGCAACAGTTCCACAAACATCAACAGATTATACTTTTTTTGTTCATCAACCTTTTTTTTTTTGCTCTGGCAATGCATATCCCTATGTGAGCTGGTGACCGACAGTGTAATTACAGTAACAGAGGTGAAAGTAGTTTTTTAGTTTAACTTCTTACTGGTACTATGTAGCCAAAAGTTAAGGAGAATAAAACATCTAGCTGGTGGACAGTCCAGTATGTTTCTCTTTAGATTTCCACTTATTCCGCTTTAAAATATCAGCTATGCTAATTTCTGGGTTCTGAGGAATCCTAAAGAGCGTTCAATGGAAATCTAGTGTGCTATGTGAGGTGTACAATCCTTTGTTTCACACACCAATTATTGCACTTGATGACGGGTTAGAAAGGGATTTAGGTTAGCATTATACAGTAGGTCCATATATGCATAAATAAAACAACACAAAGGCAATTCAGAATAACATAAAAGCAATTACTAAGCAGACTAAGTGTTGTTTAGGATGATATAACATTATCAGATGTGTTTTCTTGCTGAAAGTGCTTTTGTGTCTGGTTTTGAACATGGGGTTGTGCCAGATACTGTAGCTGCACACTGCTAAGTACTGAGAAACATACAGACCTACTTTCACCCATGCTTGTGACAGACAGTTAGTGTAATTAAAGGTTAGTAGAACATCTGTGATGCAGAGTGATATAGGTAAACATCACGATGCTGTTACCATCTATTATGAATGATTTCTGACCCTCAAAGACCAGTTAATTAGCTTTTAAATAGTCTATATCCTTCTTACGGAGCCACTCCTTGGTTCTCCTGGCAGTGTGCTTTGGGTCATTGTCATGTTGGAAGACCCAGCCATGACCCATCTTTAATGTTCTGACTGAGGGAAGGAGGTTTTTGCCTAATATGTCACAATACATGGCCCCGTTCATCCTCTCCTTAACACAGTGCAGTCGTCCTGTCCCCTGTGCAGAAAAACACCCCCAGAGCATGATGCTTCCAGCCCCATGATTCACTGTAGGTATGTACACTGTAGTGTGTTACTGATAGTAGCCTTGGAAATCATAGTCCCAGCTCTCTTCACGCCATTGACCAGCTCCTCCCGTGCAGTTCTGGGCTGATTCTTTACCATTTTAAGCATCATTGATACCCCATGTATCTCCTTAGACTTTGGCTGATTGTGGGGTACACAGGTGTCTTTATGACAGCAAACGACCTCAAACAGGTGCTACTAATTTAGAATCAGGGGCAGAGTGTAGCTGGACTATTTAAAAGCTAAATAACAGGTCTTTGAAAGTCAGAAATCTGGCTGATAAGCAAGTAATCAAAAATTAATTTGACACAGTAATTTACAAATAAATTGTTAAAGAATCATACAATGTGATTTTTTTCTTTTTAGATTCTGTCTCTCACAGTGGAAATGCACCTATGCTGAAAATTGTAGACCCCTCCATGATTTCTAAGTAAGAGAACTTGCAAAATCACAGGGGAATCAAATACTTATTGCCCTCACTATATATATATATATATATATATATATATATATATTAACATTTAGCTAATATTATGCTGTAGTTGTCAGCTGCACATCCATTTTGGGAATTTCCCATTGCACCACATTCCAAAAGTTCTCTGGTGACTCTGGTGGCCACTGGGAGTACAGCAATAATACTCAGAAATGCTGTGGCATTTAAACAATGCTCAATTGGTACTAAGTATTGGTCCCAATTGGTCCCCATGTGTGCCAAGAAAATATCCCCCATACCATTACACTAATTCTAACAGCCTAAACTGTTGATGCACGGTAGGATGGATCCATGGCTTCATGTTTTTAACACCGAGTTTTGACCCTATTATTTGAATGTTGCAGCGGAAAATCGAGACTCATCAAACCAGGCAACATTTTCTAATTCTATCTTCTATTGTCCAATATTGACGAACCTACTGTATGTGAATTGCAGGATCAGGTTCCTATTCTTAGCTGACATGGTTCAACCTCTTTAGATCTTTAGCATACCTCGGTTATAACAAGATGGTATTTGACTTATTGTTGACTTTCTATCAGCTTAAACAAGTTTGGTCATTCTTTTCTATTCTCTGGCATCAAGAAGGCATTTCTGAACCAAGAACTGCCACTCAGTGGGTGTTCATTTCTTTTTCAGACCATTCTCTGTAAACCCTAGAGATAGTTGTGTGTGAAAATCCCAGTAGCAGTTTCTGAAATACTCAGACCAGCCTGTCTAGCACCAACAACCATGCTATATTCTAAGTCATTTAATCACTTTTTCTCCTGGGCTTGGTTTGAAATTCAGCAGATTTTCTTAATTATGTCTACATGACTTAATGCATTGAGTTGGTGTCATACAGTACGATTGGCGAATAAATGTTTTAACATTGTATATTAATACTGAAAACACTGAAATTATGACAAAACAAATTTGGCATTATGGACTCAACAAAAATGTCCTAAATCCTTTTGAGATGGTTTGGGATGAGTTGGCCTGGAAAGTGAAGGAAAAGCAGACAAACGTTCTCAACACCTATGGGAAGTCCTTCAGGATCGTTGGAAACCATTTTTTAGGTGACTCCCTCATAAAACTGACTGAGAGAATGTCTAGAGAGTGCAAAGATGATGTCAAAGTACAGTGAAACCTCGGATTAAATAAATTTTGACTTGGAAAACGAACAAGTATTGGTTTACGAGTACCGAGTATCATGCATCACACATTGTATCATGTATCATGCATGCGCTTCTTATTTTGACGTCAAGCGTCATGTGATTACAACTGAACCAACGTTATTTTCTCTCTCTTGTGCTGCGGAATTGTGGGTAATCGTCTGCCCTGCTGAGTCTTAGTGCGATTCTCTTACTGGTATAAACAACATCCGTGCAGGCGTGTACTGTTTACTATAACACTGTGACCATGTGTGTGTACGTAAAACATATTTTATTTTGTGTCTGTATGTGTGTGTGTACAGCACGCTTGTAAAGCTTCTTCTTTCTTCTTCTTTGTCTTTCGGCTGTTCCCTTTCAGGGGTCGCCCCAGCGAATCATTTGCCTCCATCTAACCCTATCCTCTGCATCCTCTTCTCTCACACCAACTAACTTCATGTCCTCTCTCACTGCATCCATAAATCTCCTCTTTGGTCTTCCTCTAGACCTCCTGTCTGGCAGTTCCAACCTCAGCATCCTTCTACCGATATATTCACAATCTCTCCTCTGAACATGTCCAAACCACCTCAATCTGGCCTCTCTGACTTTATCTCCAAAACATCTAACGTGGGTTGTCCCTCTGATAAACTCATTCTAAATCCTATCCATCCTTGTCACTCCCAAAGAGAACCTCAACATCTTCAGCTCTGCTACCTCCAACTCTGCCTCCTGTCTTTCCTTCAGTGCCACTGTCTTTAAGCCGTAGAGCATCGCTGCTCTCACCACTGTCCTGTACACCTTTACTTTCCTGATACTCTTTTATCGCACAACACAGCTGAAACTTTTCTCCACTCATTCCAACCTACCTGTACCCGCCTCTTCACCTCCTTTCTACACTCTCTGTTGCTCTAGACTGTTGACCCTAAGTACTTAAAATCCTGCACCTTCTTTACCTCTGCTCCCTGTAGCCTCACCGATCCTCCTGGGTCCCTCTCATTTACACACATGTATTCTGTCTTGCTACGGCTAACCTTCATTCCTCTGCTTTCCAGAGCATACCTCCACCTCTCCAAATTTTTCTCCACCTGTTCCCTGCTCTCGCTACAGAGCACAATGTCATCTGCAAACATCATAGTCCATGGGGACTCCTGTCTTACCTCATCTGTCATCCTGTCCATCACCAGAGCAAACAAAAAGGGGCTCAGAGCCGATCCTTGATGCAGACCCACCTCCACCTTGAACTCTTCTGTCACACCTACACCACTGTCTTACCGCTCTCATACATGTCCTGCACCACTCTAACATACTTCTCTGCCACTCCAGACTTCCTCATACAATACCACAGCTCCTCTCTTGGCACCCTGTCATACGCTTTCTCTAAATCTAAAAAGACACAATGCAACTCCCTGTTACCTTCTCTGTACATCTCCGCCAGCATCCTCAAAGCAAATACTGCATCTGATGTACTCTTTCTAGGCATAAAACCATATTGCTGCTTACAAATGCTCACCTCTGCCCTTAACCTAGCTTCCACTACTCTTTCCCACAGCTTCATTGTCTGGCTCATTAGCTTTATACCTCTATAATTGCCACAGCTTCGCACATCTCCCTTGTTCTTAAAAATTTTGCACCAATACACTTCTCCTCCATTCCTCTGGAATCCTCTCACTCTCCAAGATCTTGTTAAACAAACTTGTCAGAAACTCTACTGCCACCTCTCCTAAGCACTTCCATACCTCCACAGGTATGTCATCAGGACCAACAGCCTTTCCACTCTTGATCCTCTTCAACGCCCTTCTCACCTCACTTCTACCAATATTTGCTACTTCCTGTTCCACAACAGTCACCTCTTCTACTCTTTGTTCTCTTTCGTTTTCCTCATTCATCAACTCCTTAAAGTACTCCTTCCATCTTCCCATCACCCTCCTGGCATCTGTCAGTACATTTCCATCTCTATCCTTAATCACTCTAACCTGCTGCACATCCTTCCCATCTCTATCTCTCTGCCTTGCCAACCTGTACAGATCCACCTCTCCCTCCTTACTGTCTAGCCTAGCATACAAGTCCTCATATGCTCTTTGTTTGGCCTTTGCCACCTCTACCTTCACCTTACTCTGCATCTCCCTGTACTCCTGTCTTCTCTCTTCAGTCCTCTCCATGTCCCACTTCTTCTTAGCTAGCCTCTTTCCCTGTATACACTCCTGGACTTCCTCATTTCACCACCAAGTCTCCTTGTCCACTTTCCCCTTACCTGATGTTAGGATAACTCCTACTCCATTTCTTTTCCTATCCACACCATGGTAAAACAATTTGAACCCTGATCCTAAGCTTCTAGCCTTGCTACCTTTCCACCTGGTCTCCTGGACACACAGTATATCCACCTTTCTTCTCTGCATCATATCAACTAACTCTCTTCCCTTCCCTGTCATGGTCCCAACATTCAAAGTCCCTACTATCACTCCTAAACTCTTGCCTTTCCTCTTCTCTCTTCTCTCCTTCTTTGACCAACAGTAGCCCAATTTCCACCAGCACCCTGTAGGTCAACAGCACCAGTGGTGGTCGTTGTTAACCCGGGCCACGACCGATCCGGTATGTGAATTATATTCTTGATTCGCATCATTGATTTGGCAAATGTTTTACGTCGGATGCCCTTCCTGACACAACCCTCTGCATTTATCCAGACTTGGGACTGGCACAAGAAGACACTGGATTGCACCCCCCCCCGTGGTTGCATTAGCACGCTTGTAAAGCAAAAGCATAAAAAAGTCTCATTAGAGAGGTTAAAAATCCATTTTCTCACTGTAAAAATCCATTTACAGTGTTCCACTGTAAAACATGGTTGCTTTAAATAATCGAAAATATTAAATGTATTCTGGGTTATTTAACAAAAATAAGAAAAAAAAACATTAGGAATAAAAGTTCAAACTTTTGTCTAGTATGGTATATATAAATTATATAACAAATATAAATGTCATAATGTGTATTGCAACAATGCTAAAACCTGTGATATGACAGAGGAAGTAAGAGGAAAAAGCAATAAAACAGACCCACAGACATTATGCAGATTAGCTTAAAAACTTGTGCTGGAACCACCGAATCAAATGAACAATTAGAAAACCACATACACCAAACTTGTTGTCAATTATGGGGCACGGATGTTGACTTTTTTATAATTAATTTAATGGATATGGATATATTATATAAAACAATCTTAAATCTAAATATTTCTTTCATTACTTGTCAACACAACCACAGTTTGTTGTTTAGTATGTTGTTTTGACACAACCTAAAAGGTGCAACCTAACTTTTTATTCCCTTAAATAAAAACAGCTACAAGGCTGTGTCTTTATTCCCTACGCTATATAAAGAAGATGATCCTCTGTTGCCCAGCAACCAAACCACACAACAGAACTCCTCTTGCAATTTGGGGTGATTTTTTTTTTTTTAAAGATTAAAAAGGTGTAACAAAACTGGGGATGAAGTCACTCAGGCGAAAGACATAATTACACCCTCAGTGGGCAAATTGGGACTGTGGAGACTGGAGAGCATTAAGAGCCACACCCTGTCTAGAAAAGTCAACAAATGCCTTCAACTACGAGGTCATCTGCTTCTTATAGGACAGCAAAAGACAAGCGAGAGCAACAAACTCCAAAATACTAAGTCATAACTAAGAGAGCAGGAAGGAAAGAACGAGAGAGAGAGAGAGAGAGAGAGAGAGAGAAAGAGAGAGAGAGAAAGTCTGCTTTCCTTCAATTTTGAATCTTAAAGCATTACCACATCTCTGTCTAGCCAATAGCATTGCTCAGTTTAGTGGTGGAGGAAAGTGGAGCATGCAGACAAACAAAGCAAACAGCAAGAAAACCACAGAGCTGTGGTGCAGATTAACTAAAGAGAGTATACAGGCTGAGTAAAACAACAGTGTTTTTAAACTCTGACACCTGTTAGATTAGTGAATATTGTGTATTAAGATAGGAGAAGGATAAAGCACAGAATTCAGAGTTGAGAAATTATTTGGTAAATTTAAAACAGTACAGCAGTGTTTTATTATTTTACTTTTTTTTCACTTGATCTCAATCCACTGGATGTGCAAAAAGAAAAGAAAAGAAAAGCTTTTTGCTTCCATTCCATCAGTAAATGTTTATAATAAATAAAAGAAATTAAAAACTACGCCCATAAACAATGTTCCCCTTGGGACAGGGGTATCAATTTTGTACACAAATAACAAACATGGATTAAGCTTTTTTCCCCCCTTTTTTATATTTAAACAAAACAGAAGCCAAATCTGGAGATGTAATCAAGACAAAAATTAACCTAATTTGTTAAAAAGAAATCAATGAAAAGGTAAGCAACAACTGTACATTTTTTACCTTTAAGCACATGTATTCTTATCTCTAAAATTATAACCTATAATCCAGACTCAGAATTTTTTTTTTCATAATAGCCTAGATTTGACTAAGAGCATACTAAAGAAATATGTGACAATTTATATTATATTTATTTATTTTATGGAATTCACAACTTTACAAGTCCATACTAAACCAAACCTCCTCTCACAGAAATGTGTAAAAGATTTTGTTTATAACTGTTACACAAACACTACATCTTACATTAGAACTGTTGTGATATCATCATCAAAATCATAATCTATATGATTATAAAATAACTAAGTATAGAATATATCTCTTTATTTTGCATATGCTCACCTCACAAAAATATGGATTAGTAGCACAAACTATATATTTATGCCTGAACTTTAATTAGGCATTATGATGCACAATATCTCCCCTCCTGACTCAATATAGACTCCTTACCTCTTTAACATTTGGCTATTTTCATTTTCTGGACATGTCACATCCTCCCAGTCGCTGTCCATGTGAGCCGTTTCCTTGCATTTGCTCTGGAGGTAAGTACATTGGAAAACACACTTAGCTCATACAAGTTAATGAGAAAAAAACATAGGGTCGGGACAGAGTCCGTCATGAAAGTGAATAAAGTACTACAAGTGCTACATTTTGCACTCAGGGAACAAAGTTTTGCATCACCTACCTCTGACCTGTCAGTGTTGAATCTTGGTGACTCCAGTAAGTTCCTGTGCTCCTCTCTGTCTGTCCTGCAGAACCCTAAACAAGTATATACAACGCTGAATTATAAAATATTTCACAGTATGATGTTTGTTCTTGTAAGAACATTTGGCCTCTTACTGTCCTGTTTTAAATAGATATGTTCTGGAACCTCAGACTGCCAAATATGTAGCTATACGCTTATCCATCGCCAGCATGCCAGCTCATCACGTGCAACACAGGGGAATCCCAAATGACACTCAACTCTTTGTGGGTTCACTACAAAGAGTATCAAGTACTCTCTAAGTGGGGAAATATATATATATATATTCACTAGGGAGTTGTTTCTTATTCAGGCCAAAACACACACCCACACACTGTGAAAATGAACTGATCTGAGTGTTCGTATGCAAAGGCAGTTTTAAGAAACTATTTTAATGCTGTTACTGCAGCCCTCTTAAATGATGCTTATGTCACAGGGTGCCTACTGTGCTACCTTCTAGGTCTCCCTGTGTATTATGCTGTCAAAGTTAGTCCTGCCAGTGTTCCGACTTATACTCAGATCACAGCATACATCCAAACCACTGCAGGATACAAGCATACCTAATAACGTGCTCGCTCTGTTGCTCGCTCACTCGCTCTTTGCAGAGCTGTACGTGCATGCCTGCTGCGTGGTGTGATGTTGCTCCTCTCGCCCCCTGGATCCACTCAATTCATCCTGACGCTCTAGCTCTCCTTACAATTTTCATTACTGGTGTATCATCTTCTGTTGTTGTGCATGGCTCCAGACAAACATAAACCCCAAATATTTAGGAGCCAAAACACATTTTTAGAAGCGAAAATTTAGCCCAAAACACATTTTTAAAAGCGAAGATTTAACCCTGATAATGTAACCAGATGCAGTCTCCCCTGGAGCCGATGGTGCAAGAAACTTGCTAACATTGTCTGATGATGACTGAATACTGAGTCCATCTATGATGACGATCACCTCACCTCACCTCACCTCTGGACCGATGACATCTAATATAGATGAGGCAGGGTTTGAAAAACGAAAAAGTCAGAGATTTCTCATTTGGCCATTTAGTTTTCTTGTCAGTTGTCGACGTTCCGTGACTGACATTGGCTAATGGCACATGGCAAGTTTCAAAAACTGCCAAGTATCAAAAAAGAAAAAAACTTAATCCTTAATGCCATTAAAATAAATTTAACATTGATTATAAAATACTACCAAATTAAGTGTTGAATAGGTCTCTTCTGTTTTTTGGAATTCATATCAACAAATGTTAGTCCCCACATGCATCCAAGTACTTTCACTGTGGACAGAGCCTGAGAGTACAGGAGCACATGTGATGTTCCAGAAGGGCTGCGTTCAGTACAAGCGCTTGCTTGCAAAACATTTGCACGCGTATGACAGTCTGATTAACTGTTTTATGTTTACGAATGCTCTCGTTGTTAAACACAGCCCTGCTTTTCTATCACGCATGTTCCTTTACTCTCGTACCAAGCAGGCGGACAATGCAGAGGAGAGAGTCTGTAACAGGATTAAAGATCACTGCTTTTTTTTTTGGGTTGCCCTTGGTGACTGTCTAGTCGCGAAATAAAAACATTAGGCGCACTGCCGACCATTTCAGTCGCCATCTGGAGCCCTGTTGTGGATGATCCCCCATGGACACCCTAAGGATTTGCACTTTCCCAAAGAAGTTTGTGCCCCAGGCATAGTATTCTTCAGATAATAATCTTACCTGAATACTGGAGACTTACACCATGGAACTGCAGCTGTACAGTAATAAAGACTGTGACAATATTTCAACACATTTTTTAGTGTCTGCCTTTACAGTAGACCGTTGTTGAATAAAGAATGTCTAGTGAGCTATAATCTTACCATCAGGTGTCACCCAGAAGAGGACAGGTTCCCTTTTACAGTCTGTTTCCTTTTAAGATTCTGTCTTCTTTTTTTGTATCAGTGAGATTTTCTCGCCTGTGTCACATCTGGCTGGCTCACTAGAGAGTTCCAGTGGAGGGGAATGCATCACTGAAGAGAAAGCAAAGACATTCTGTACAAATGTGTGTGTCCAGATTTGTGACAACAGTTTGGGAAAGACTCTGGAGGGAAGTCCAGTTGAAATGACTCAAATTTTAGATAACCCCACCAGAATCTTCACAGACAAGTGTGCACAAAATTGTGGCCATATTAATAAGTGCATCGTGTTATTGCCAGAGTCCCTGATTGCCCTCTGTACAAAATACACATTCACCTTATACATTATGTGCCTGTGACAATACATAACTGTTATCTCTCTTGCTCATCTATTCTCTTCTCTTCACTCTCCCTTACTTCCTCTGTCGAGCTACACATGCGGCTCCTGAGCTGCCAGTGATCCAGACCCCCTCTGCTCTCTGGACCAGTCTGAAGCGTCCTGGTGCCCCACTTCTGGTTGGAGATCTTGTCCTAGTGAGTGACTGGGGACAGTCCTGCAACTTCAGTCACTCAACGGTTTAGGACTGAAATTCCCTACCCGAGTCTCCAGTGATAAACCAGACTCCATTAACTTTAACACGTCTTCTGTTGTATTGAACCTCCAGCCTCCTAACACACAGTATGACTGCAGATCAATCCCTGCTACCCTTTATCAGCCAAATGAGGACGGGTTTCCTGCTCAGTCTGGTTCCTCTCAAGGGTTCTTCTTATTGTCTATCTGATCATTTTGGCTTTTAGATATTTTTTTACATTTTGTACACATTTCCCTCACATTGCTTTGATTCTGTAAAGCTGTTTGAGACAACGACCATTGTTAAAAGCACTATACAAATGAAATTAAATCAAGTTTTAATGAATGTCCTGGGTATTTAATCGAATCTTCATATGAAATAAAGCATAAAAGTATGAATCTTTTTCAGTGCAACAAGTCTAGTGTAGATTTGTCTTAGTTTTTAAATATAATCTGAGAATATGTTGATTTCTATAGACATCAGTAATAATTACTCTAACTCAGAAGCATGGTGTTTTATAACACTTTTAAAATATCAATGCCATGTATTTTAGTAGGTTAGACTGTTCTGTAACTAAAAACTTCACAAAACAGGTAAATAAATAAATAAATAAATAAAAGCTTACATATTTAAGTTTTAAGTCCTGCTGCTGATTTACATTCAACAGTTTATAATACATCATTTGAGTTTCTAAAACGTCAGAAGAATTAAAGCTCAAACAGACTGATTTTTACCTTGTAAGGACAGCATTTCGACATTTTGTTCCTCGTTTTTCGTGTAAAAAATATCATACTGTAACAAACCACTCGGCTTGGCCTGGAAAATTACAAACACGTCAGCTTCACAGCGCAGAGAGCGAACACTGCCATCTGCTGGACAAAACCTACATTACAGTCGCAGCTCATACTCACGTCACGTTCAGTAATCAGTGCTGTAGGAGTGTTAGGAGACTGGGAACCAATCTGTGTGATGCTTTAGCTTTATATAGTCAACAACACTGACTATATAAATTATATGGAGATTTCAGGCCCTGTGCTGTGATTGGGAAGTGATTGCATCTGAGTGCAGCACACAGGTGAAAATTAAGAGAGAAATAGGCAAGGCAGTGTTTAGTTCTTGAAAAAGCAGAAACTTACTGATTGCTCGAGAGTTTTCCTTCGCTGCATGCCACACTGTGCTGATTTCACACATTTCCCCATGGAATCATTGTTAAAGTATAGGTAAAGCTGATATTTCTATGTTTTTCTTTGTTTCGTCTTGAGTCTTCAATGTGTGTCTGTGCAGTCATTCACTCCAAACACAGGTATTATTACCTATACACAGGGTCGTAAAGAATTGGGGGTTATATTTTTAAATATTTTTTTTAAATATATATTGTGTTATATATCTGCCACTGGTGAGTATGGGCCCTTAAGGCCCCCCTGCTGCAAGGCGATATACGATGCCTGACCCTGCCATCTAACCCAGCTTTCCAACAGGCTGGGAATGCAAGAAAAAAAAAACACCATGCTGTAAGGTATATATAAAAAGGGCTTCTTTTTCTACTAAACGGGGTGGAAATCCTTACTGATGCATGATCAGTAAAAGCATTAGCTTGAAAAAAACAAAAGAAAATCTCAGACTGAAAGTATCAGACAGACTCTGTTTGTCAACACAATATAATTACAGTACATCATTATAATAAGCAATGTATAGCAGTTAATAAGGGAGTTGTCAAGCTGGAATAATTAAATAATCACAGCACATTTAAAGGTAAGCTATACACACTATAAATATACACAACCTTGGGGTGCGAAAACTGGCATACTTGGGACAAAATGAAGTCCAGAAAAAAATTATAATAACAAAAATAGTGTGTTTGATTTTACAGAATGTCTCAGTTGACCAATTCAGTAAGTGTTGCATATTAAGATGGTTATGTTTCTATTATTTTGATATTTTAGGTTACTGGAAGATAAATTCTAATTCAGATTTGTTGGAAATAGATTTACATAATTTCAGAAATTTTGAAGTACATAATTTTTTTATAATTTTTAGAACAGATGCGCATTTTCCTTTTCTTTTTATATTAAAACACATTTTGCATTTGACTGTAATACAGTACATCAAAAGAAGTAAAAAAAAGTCACAAAATTTTGATCAAGTATCTGGTTTACTACATGGCTTTCTTGCTGTAGTTTACGAATTAACTGTGACACGATAAATGCAAACAGGTCTTTTGATGTGTAGGAAAAAATTGTACTGATATCAGTTTTTAATTCAGTCCTAATGAAAAGTTAGTCACGATCAATGTGATGGATAAACCTATCTGAAACTTCACTGACTGAAACTTTGCATATCTACACATGGTACATGGCACATCAGGTTAAAAGGGACATATACCAGTTCATTTCCTTTGGCTTTTCCTTGAGGGGGTTCTGTAGCATTATTCCATTATGATAAGCTCAAATCAGAGCTCTCCTTTAGCCACATTCCAGCTCCTCTTGGATGATCTGCAGATTTCATTTATTTAAGCATTTGGCAGACACACCTTTCCAGAGCGACTTACATTTTTATCTCATTACACATCTGAGCAGTTGAGGGTTAAGGGCCTTGCTCAAGAGCCCAACAGCAGCAACTTGGTGGTTGTGGGGTTTGAACCTGGGATCTTCCGAACCGTTGTCTAATGCCTTAACCACTGAGCTACCCCTGACCTTCTTTAGCCAACGGTGAGATCTTGGTTTGTTTTTAAGGGGCCCAATGCATAACTGTCTCCTCTTAATCTGAAGAAGCAGTGGATCTACCCCGAGGTTTTCCTGTATTGTCATGGTCATCTCCCTATCACAGTTCATACTGTATAAGCTCCGCAACCTTGTCAGGGAACACCATTTCTCCCATCTCAACTTATAACCTTATTTGGTATGACACAACCAGATTGTTGATTGAACATTACACATAGATTATTATCTATCTACTAGGCTTCTGCTGATCGTTTTGACAATTGTGAGTAGAAACTAATGTTACTAAGCCCTCACAGTGAAATAAGTTAATGGAAATAGCACGATTACTATATAATAATTGTATTAATAATATTTTAAAACATGCTATCCAAACTATCTATCCATTTCTTATATTCTGTGCAGGGTTGCAGGGAGCCTTCCCCAGGGAGCTCAGGGTACAAGGCTGTATGTAAATACCTGAACTAATGAAAATGTGTCCCAAATTTTCAAGTATTAAACTATTAAAAGGCGGTATAGTGGCATGGTGGTTAGCACTGTGGCCTTGCACACATTCAGGGTCAAGGTTTGATTCCTGCCTCAGGTCTGTTTGCGTGAAGTTTGCGTGTTCTCCCTGTGTTTGGTGGGTTCCCTCTGGTTTTCTCCCACAGTCCAAAGACATGCAGATTAGGTTAATTGCTATTCCCAAATTGTCAATTTTTTTTTTTTTTTACTAAGATGTTTTTATTTTACTACTGACAAAGAAACAATCTGTGCTTACTGTATATCACTCACTATACATACACTATATATATATATATATATATATATACTGAACAAAAATACAAACGCAACACTTTTGTTTTTGCTCCCATTTTTTATGAGATGAACTCAAAGATCTGAAGCATTTTCTACATACACAAAATAACCATATCTTTCAAATATTGTTCACAAATCTGTCAAAATCTGTGATAGTGAGCACTTCTCCTTTGCCGAGATAATCCATCTCACCTCACAGGTGTGCCATATCAAGATGCTGATTAGACAGCATGATTATTGCCCAGGTGTGCCTTAGACTGGCCACCTGTAAAAGGCCACTTTGAAAGGTTCAGTTGAATCACACAGCACAATGCCACAGATGTCGCAAGTTTTGAGGGAGCATGCAATTGGCATGATGACAGCAGGAATGTCCACCAGAGCTGTTGCTCGTGCATTGAATGTTCATTTCTCCACCATAAGCCGTCTCCAAAGGCGTTTCAGAGAATATGGCAGTACATCCAACCGGCCTCACAACCGCAGACCACGTGTAACCACACCAGCCCAGGACCTCCACATCCAGCAGGTTCACCTCCATGATCGTCTGAGACCAGCCACTCAGACAGCTGCTGAAACAATCGGAGTGCATAACCAAAGGGAAGCTCATCTGCATGCTCGTCGTCCTCATTGGGGTCTCGACTTGACTCCAGTTTTTCATCGTAACAGATTTTGACAGATTTGTGAACAATATTTGAAAGATATGGTTATTTTGTTTATGTAGAAAATGTTTCAGATCTTTGAGTTCATCTCATTAAAAATGGGAGCAAAAACAAAAGTGTTGCGTTTATATTTTTGTTCGGTATATATATACACACACACACACACACACACACACACCTGGTAAACCCTGGATTTGCCTATTTTGCATGACTTTGGACTGTGGGAAGAAACCCACCAGGCACGGGGAGAACATGCAAACTCCATACAAACAGAAGCGGGAATCGAACCCGAACCCTGGAAGTGCAGGGCGACAGTGCTAACCACTAAGGTGTATCATGCGTTTGAGAGTTTTTAATGAATATTAAGATTTTTTAGAAAGGGAGAAAAAAAAAGGCTTTAAATTCCAGGATATCTGATCTCTTATTATCACGTGTCTGCCATTGTACATAGATTCGCGCGGTTTACCTGCACGCGCCCTGTGGTCTCGCGAGAATTGGCGGGACTGCACTGCGAGAATCTCGCAAAGCCGCCATCACTCCAGCTACACACACAAACTGAGTAGTCTGTGAGTAGGCTAAGGACTGACAACAACATTAAGACAGACAAGAGCCCAGGCCTTGGATAAAGGTCGAAAGGGGATTCACAAATGATTATATGTCGCTGTCCTGATTACCAACAACCCCAAAAAACTGTGTTTGATGTTTGAGGAGAGTCAACACACTCACTGAAAAAACAACAACAACAAAACATGTCTAATCTGAGCAAAGGCGGCACCAAGAAGGACACTAAAATGAGGATACGAGCTTTTCCTGTAAGTAGTAGCCGGTGTTATTAAGAACAGAGAAAATCCCAGCTTTCTCGAGTCCCTGTTTGACATCCTGTGCTAATCTGTGGTGCTGAATCTCTCCTACCTGCTTCCATAGCTACACGTCTGCTCGCGTAGCTACAAGTCTGACTCTAGCAAATAGTCTTATTACAGGCCTCGTGTGAACACGGTGTAAACCGGGCAGCACATTTTCTTATACATACAAGTTACACTAATGTTTGCATGTTGCAGAAAACTTTTGGCAGCTAACTAGCATGTCAGAGAAGTTCAGCTAGCCATGTAGCATTAGCCCATGGTGCTTCTGTTGGTGCCAGTACATAGTTAGCTATCTCATTTATACTGTTCGTTTGTATTGGCATGAAAATTACACACTCAAGGCAGGTTAGTGTATGAGGTGTGTTTGAGGAGAAGCAACTGGTTGTGTGTTAGCTTCGCAGTGTAACATAGCATATAGAAAGCTAGGCTTGGAGTTAGCGTTACTCCTTCAGCTTGCTAGTTAGCCAGATTGCGAGGGCAATAAAACTAATCTCAGAGCCAGAGCTTTAAATCCATCATGTCTGATAAGGATGTAATCAAAGTCAATACGACTGGGCAACATGGAGAAAAAAAAATAGCTGCACGGTTTGTTTTGCTAGCCTGATTATCACATTTGCTGTGACATGAAGTTGCTTTGTTTTAAGGCAGACTACAGACAGACTGCACGTCATTAACTGCAGGCAAACTCAGCACGTGCGGGTCTGATGTCTGATCACAGTTCACTGTAACGAGATGCTTCAAAGCCGAGGCCCGGCTCAGTCACTGGACCTCCAGCCTGTGCACATGAAATAAACACGCCTCCAGTGCTCATTTATTGTTTTCAATCATTTATGAAGTCAGAATAAGAGACTTTTTATTTCACAGAAGATCTATATTTTGTGTTGTGTTTATCATACAGCACTGTGTTTATATTGTACATGGATAACAGCTGATTTTTTATTTTTATTTTATCAGTTTATCCTGGTCAAGGTCGTGGTAAAGCTGGGACCGGAATACAGTCCATCAGTCCATATCCATCCAGGAACCTCTATAGCGCAGCTAGAGAAAGTGGTGATTGTATTAATTCCCATTTTACAAAAAGAGGGAGTAGAAGTTTTCACACATTCATTCACACACTATGAGCAATTGGGAAACGCTGATTAATTTAATCTGCTTTTCTTTGACTTGTGGGAGGAAACCGAAGTACTGGGGGAAACTCACCAAGCACAGGGAGAACATGCAAACAACATGCACACAGATTCCGAGGGGGGAATTTAATGGGACCCTGGAGGTGCAAGGCGACAGTGCTAACCCCCAAGCCACTGTGCCACCCATCAGTCCATATGCATATCATATATAAGGGAAGGGAATCACGGTACGATATTATCACAATACCTGGGTGCTGATTTGATTTGTAATGTCATTCTGTTAGTATCGCAACCTTATTAATGTCCAATTCTATTTGGACTTTTTGTTTTTGTTTAAAATTTTGTTGCAATTCTAAACAAGCATAGCAAGTAATTTGCTTCCATCACACACCATGCTGTACTGTGTGAAGCTGCAGGATTATCGAGGAACTACCCTCAAATCATCTTTTATTATTTTTTTCCCCGAGTGCTTCTTTGTGTTTGACTACTTGTTCATGTGTTGGTAACATTGCTTTCTGAACTGTTGGGTCAAGGGTTTTTAGTGCAGTGTTAAAGTACAGTGGTACCTCAGCATACAAATTGAATCAATTCCGAAGGTGAATTCTTAAGGCGAAATTTCTTATTGCGGAACACATTTTTCCATAGGAAATTATGTAAATGCAGATTCATGAAGTCAAATATGAAATAAATAGACCCTCCTAGCGGCATTTTAACTTTCTTAACACATAGACCCATATCTTCACTACATCTTGCAATCTTGCACAAAATGCAATAAAAAAATAAATAATAATAATAATGTAAACTCGCTTTGCTTGGCTTTCCACTGATGCAAACACGTTTTGCACAGCTACTGAAAGTACACACAACTGGAAGTACGCATAACCAGCTGGGTCACTTGTATGTCCAAAATGCTTTATATGCCGAGACAAATTTATTGCAAAATTTTAGTTCTAAGGTGAGAATTTGCAAGGTGGGGGGCGTCCATATGCCGAGGTACCACTGTAATAGAAGCATTGTTCTACCAACGCTGCGACAGCTGTCCTGTAACTGTGATTTAAACACAGCCGTCAGTGTGGACATCAGTGGTTCCCTTTCGTAAACACAACACACTGAAAGGGCTTAAGAGCTGTGGGAGGTCCACATTGTAGACTCAACTGGTCAGGGTTAAGGTGTTTTTGCTTTGCACTTGTTTCTGTGACTGGCGTGAAAAAACGGTCAGGGTCAGTTTAGATATTTTTATGCACACACATACGTGCACACAATATGCATAATAATATATCATACAGAATATGATACAGAATTTTGCTCAAGGTTATTATGCGTGCACATCTGTTTCTGCTTTTTTATCAGTGTGTTGCAAATCGGCATGCTTTTTATTTATGTTTATGCTAATTTGATTAATTCCTATTTCTCACATCCATACTGTAGCTCTTATCACATGACAGCTACTGACTGGGTTGAAGACTAGCACAGGCTTCCCCAGAGACACGTGAAGCTAGCCAGTGTATCTTCCATGCTTGGATGCATCACTAAAGCATCTGTTTTAAGGTGTGGTCAGTGCAGCCTTGTTTTTCTTCCAGTGTGTATTCTGCAGACAAATTGTAAGCACTAAAGTCATGTACTATAAATGTAGATTTACTGGGAGAAATTGGAAACTTGGTTCAGCCTCTGCTCTACAGTTTGTGTGGTAGTAAATCAGTTATGTTCCAGTCACCTCTGGTGTAATGACTTGTGATAGGAAGGTAGTGTTACATTGCTCTTAGTGGTTGTTAGCCACTTTTCACTGCCATGAATTTGTCCTAGCACTTCCTCTCCATCACTGTGGTGTAATGTGTCAAAAAGACAAAGGCAAAGTATCAAAGAGTTGTGGATGTGAGTCCTGGTTTTTGTTCCCAGAATTTCGATACTGTGGTCAGAGCAGTGGCTTAATGAGCATGGATGGGGCATTTTTCATCATAACATGGGTGCATCTGGGTCATCTTCTATTGAATAAATTTAATGCTCTCAAAATTGAACAAACTTTCTTCTTTCCAAATTTTTGGGCAGTTTGAAAACCTCACAACAGGCAGAACCATCTGACCCGTAACATAAAAAATATACACTGATTCAGTGCTTTGATCAGCGTCCATGTAAACAGTTAAGTGAGAATCTTTGATCAGAATAATTTAAATCTGTTCGAAGAAACTGATTTGATTTAAATACTTTTTTTCAAACATATCTCCAACAGGAGGGGAGTGCAAGAGAAGCTTTACAGCTTATCATAGAATGCTGAATTACTCCTCTGAAAACTGATCACGTCACCTAATGTCACCACTATGTGGGGGCAAATGTGGGCAGAAATTCTGATTATTAGAGTATTGGGGAGGTCCAGGTAAATGCACGTATTGTGCTTCTGTGCCACGCAGCTTACAGCCGTGTCTGAGGACATTATTCTGTGTACATATATCTGATTACATGAACACATTCACGTACACTGTTCATGCTTTGAGTTTTTTTTTCTGTAAATAAGCATTTATGCCACCCAAACTGCGGACATGGGTTACTATACATTTAAACCATATCCGATGCTTCACAACACTGCCCCTTTTTGGCTCATTTACTTCTTAAGGAAGCATGAGAAATCTGTCCAGTCTATCAGCATTAATTAGAAAACAGGTTTGACATTGAGCTGTTCTAGCATCTTTAAGTTTTTCGACTTACAAATTAATTAATTCAGTATGGAAACATTAGCACTGTATAAATTCACTGCTGTTAATGTATTCAGTTGTGACATATTGAGTGTAACTGTTTACATTAACAGGTTTGTTCTTGATTTGGCATACTGGACCTACAAACTGTGTGTAGATGGTGAGAAGTTTGTGTCCTCAAGGAAGTACAACTTCTAGCCTTGTTTTATTAAAGTTAGTGCTGAACACGTTGATCTGGTTCCACTTCGAGAAGCAAAGGCAGGACTGTGACAGCAGGTGCAGTCAGCCGTTCATGCTGAGTCATTGCTAGTCTGTATGTTTCTCTCTCTCTCTCTCTCTCTCTTTTTCTCTCTCTGTCTCTCTGTCTCTCACATACACAAGCAGGTTAGTTATATGGTGTACAGGGGTGAACAGGTCACTAGCCGACGTGTCTGGTACAAAGGGGTCACATGTCCTGGCTGTTTTAGTATTATGAGTAGAACTGTGACAGCTAAATGACAGAATTGATAAAGATCTATAAACATGTGCAATAAACGTCATTAAGCCTTGTGATTACTTGTGACATATAAAGCATGCACGTCTTTCTAAAAAAACACGTAATTGTACATACATTTTTTTATCTTATGTGCCTGTAAAGGCAAGTTTGATATTTTTTCTTTTACGTGTATAATAAAGTGTTACACAGAAGATGCTCAGATCTACAAAAATAGGATAGTAATGCACTTCCTTGTTTACTAAAACAGAAGGAGAAGTGTGCTACAGCGTTCTCTTTCTCAGCTCTGACCACTTTTGGCATATGAGATGATTCAGAGCACTGCCCACCTTCTGCTTTTTTAATAAGATTTCTTGAGAAAACTTAACCAACTGACTAAGATGTTTGCATCAGCTTTCAGAAAATAAATCTTCCCATGTCTCGTTTATAAAACGGCACCTTTTAAAGCCACGCTCAATTTATTCATATGTATCTTAGCCACACTAACAATGAAGTACATTGTAGTGAAGTAAGTATTAGTTATATGAACTCATTTAAAGCAGTAAAGTGTATTTACTAATGATGGGAGTTGGTAACCTTTCCATAATTGATTGGTTTGTGTAAACCTATCAATGACTGATTTAATAATCAGGTTAATCTTAGTTCATGTTTTTTAAGTCTCTCTATCAAAAACAAATCAAAATTCATATGCAAGTAAGTACATTAAAATAGCTCTTGGGCATTATAAATGTTCCTGTTATGTAGATCAGAGTTATATGCAGATTTTTTTAGTTTGGAACTTCTAGAAAATACACACTTGTATTGCTTTTGTCTTATAAGTCTAATTATATATGATATATATATTTTAGTAACCCACCGCATACAGGCCCTAAAGTCGGTAATACCATTCTTGGCTTCCATTGTGAGCCCAAATGTCACTCCTGGGATATAGATGAATTTTAAAGCGTATGTGTCATATTTCTAAAATGCATGATGCTACATGTCGGGAAAGAGCCAGTGAGCAGGAACTTCTGACGCAGGTATCACCGTCAGCATGGGTCACACGTTACTCAGCATTAAGAAATACTTCTGTTAAATGGGAACTTAAACAGAGCAGGTAGAGATCAAAAGGCATTGTCATGGTGGTTTGCTGTAATGGTGAATTCTTATACACATGCGGACAGGGATTTGCAAATAATTTCAATGTTAAAAAAAAATAAATTTTAATGTTTTTACTTAGTAATTTGAATTGTGTAGAGTGAGGAAGACCATTTTACATAGTATAAATGTGATCTAGTTACATTATAAAATCTTGCCAGGATGTTGACACTGATGGAAATGAAAAAAACAAAGTATTAAATATACATGAATAGTAATGATTCTACATGTAGAGTAACGACGCTGCCTCACAATGCTTGTAATATGGGTTTGATTCTGGGCTAAGGTAAGTGTGCCACAAAACCCCCCTCTGTCTTATTGGGGCACGGACTCTCCAAGACTGCTGAAGGGGTGCTTTGGTATCTGGCACCAAGGTGTTAATGTACGTAGCAGCAGATCATTAAAGTCCTTTAAGTTGCAAAATAGAGCCTCCTAATACTGCTCTTGTTTGTCCATCACATCCCACAGATACTTGGTCGGATAGCGACCTGTAGAATTTGAAGGCTAAATTCCTCAAAGTTCCTTAAACCATCCCTGAACAATGTTTGAAGTCTGGCAACATGCGTTATCCTGCTGAAACATTTACTGCTATTAGGGAGTATTATTGTAATGAAGGGATGTACTTGGTCTGTAGGAATGTTTAGTTAAGTGGTACACGTCAAAGTGACATCCACAGGAATGGAGCCAGCAGAGCAACTGGCTCTGGTAGTTTGCATCCTTCTTCCCGTAGTGCATCCTATCTGTTATAGCCGACATGAACTCTTTAAGCAATTTGTGCTCTTGTGTGGAATTAGACCAGATGGGCTTGCCCTCATTTTTCATTCACATTAGTGAGCCCTGAGCATCTATTAACCTGTCACTGGTTAACTTACTGTGCTTCTTAGGGGCACATTTGGTACAGTAGGTAATAACCACTGCATATTAGTAACATCCCACAATATTGCTCATTTTGGCTCCTTACAATTGCCCATTTTTCTACGTGTCAACTTCGAGAACTGACTGTTTACTTCATATCTTGTACATCCCTCCCCTTGCAGTTGACATTGTAATTAGATAATCACCATTATTCATATCCCATATGCTCTCTTGTAGCTCTTAGTTAACTCAGTGACCTGCCTCCCTCTCGTGTTAAAGCGCATGACAGTGTTAACAGCTTCCATAACAGACTGAACTATCCATCTGGGCCAAAAAAAAAAAAAAAAAACACCGGGGAGTGAATTGCAAGAACAGCAATTGGGTAAACTTGAATTGAGTAAATTAAGTTTGTCTTCTATCCTATCCAAGTTTGATGTCAGAAACACTAACAAAAGGGGGAAAGGTCAAATGTGTAATCCACAATGCCTGCTATGCCTGCCATTCACGAGAATTTGATTAAACCTTCACAGAACTTCTGTTAGGAAGCATAGATGTGCACTAGCTATTTCATTTTTAAGAGCCTGTTCAGTGGGCAGGCAACACGTCTTCTTTAGAAGACTAGCCATTTCATTTTTTATCAAACTAACAGCAGCTCCAGGTGTATGTGCACCATCTGATTTATAATTTAATGCTGATGGGTTGGGATTTGGGAATTAGAAGACATCTGCTGAAAAAAAATATTGTAGCAAGCTACCTAAAGTAGAACATTCATAAAATGGGTTTGCTGCTTCCATTTAATTGGTTGGTTAGACTGATCTTTGCAAGAGGAGATTCAGATTCAGAGTATAAACATCTTATTGATACTGCTACCAAAATTCTGTAAGCTACTTGATATTAAACAATCTGTGGTCTTCTGGAACATTTTGTTATGTTTTGTTTATGTTGCTTTTTGAAATGTTCATTTTTTGTGTTGAAAATCATGGAAAGGACAGGGAGTGTAAAGGTAGCCAGATCTAGTGTTGCGTATAATAAACAAATAGTGAATGTTCTGTTCGCCTGTGATATTGCAGATGACTATGGATGAAAGGTATGTGAACAACATCTGGGAACTGTTGAAGAACGCCATCCAAGAGATCCAGAGGAAGAACAACAGTGGCTTAAGCTTTGAGGAGCTGTACAGAAATGCCTACACCATGGTACTGCACAAACACGGCGAGAAGCTCTACACAGGCCTGCGGGAGGTCGTCACAGAACACCTAATCAATAAAGTATGTTCATATTACAATTTACAGCGTTAATACAGAGACGTGATGTTGATCAGTGCTGCAGAAACAAGTTTAAAGTCATTTAACCAATTATTTATAGTGTCTGATGGAATTCGTTTTTTTGGAGATGTGAATGATTTTTTTTACAATTCATCTGGTTTGTGACTTGGGGTAGACTAATCAAATATCATGATGTATATTCACTAGCACACATTCAGAAAGTTGACAAATTGATAAAGGATTTCATTATTAAAAACAGTAACCTAAACAAACTAAACTGTATCAGGGTCTTCTTTCACCCTCAGCTCTATATTTTCTCTTTATCAGTTTATCTAAATGTTCTATAAATCAGTCACCTATATATGGATGTTGCATAAAAAAAAAATTTTCATCTTTTTTCCACTATCATGTTAAGGTCAGAGAAGACGTACTCAACTCCTTAAACAATAATTTTCTCCAAACGCTAAACCAGGCATGGAATGATCACCAGACGGCCATGGTCATGATACGAGACATTTTAATGTACATGGTAAGTAGATATTAAAAACAGTAAAAGGTGTAAGGTTCTTCAAAATAAAAGGTATAGATAGGTTTGCAGTTTGTTTCAGTGGCTTTATTAAACATTCTCCAAATCAGCACTACATTGTACTACACCCATACAACAGTACGGTACATATTGGCAGTTATTACAGTTGACTGAAAAGTTTTCTAAAGGAAATGCTGTGTAAAAGTACAAAGTCCTCACAAACTCAAAAAAAAACAAAAAAAAACAAACAACAACAGTAAGTACAGAAGGGAAATTTAACTTAAATGCATTAATAAATTACATTTTCATTACTGTGCACCACTAAATTCGTGATGTTGGTGTATAGTTTGAACCTTGTTCCCAGGCCCCCTTTTTAGCACCTGCCTCTATAAAGGTCTTAGTGGCGAATGTCGGATCATCTTTAGGCTACCTTTCATCTGCATGAGTGCCCAGATAAAGGCTTCCAGCCATTTGCAGTCTGTCCCATGTTTTAAATGACCTGCAAGCTGTTTCCGAAGTAACAAGTTCCTAGTTAGAACACTAGGTGTTGCTGTCGCATAAAGCCAGCAGATCTGTGTTCAATCTCCTTCCATTTAACCATATCAGTACGCCATTGATCTCAATTGTTCTAGCCTGCATTACTTAAGGTTTTTAATGTGAACAAAAAAAAGCAAATGCCAGGGAGGTAATGTAATCTGAGTGAATTAATCTGCCAGGAAACAGTTGTAATGTAGTTATTTTTAATTTATAATGAACACCCACAACTAGTGAAATAGTTATTATGTTACAGCATTGTTAGGATTTAGGACACAAAGTGATTTAAATGATTTACTTGTATAAGTTAAATTCTAATGCTGGTCATCCATGCATCCATACTTTATTATTTCTCTTGTTCAATTACTATTTTTTTTTTATTATAAAAAAAGAGCTTTGCAGTATAAATGAGAATCCCACAGTAGTACCAACTGCCAAATAAGAAAATGTAAGCTTTCATGCATATCTGTGAAAAGAAACCACTTTTTGCACGCAATGCAGCTTTGTGATGTTTTTAATAGATCTTCCTTTTTCACACCATCTTTTAATGCAGCTTTCGTATGCAACAACAAGAGAAAAGGGGCAAAAAAACATGAACAGTTACATTAGATTAATTATGATTAATTACTGGTTTGTTTTTGTTTCCGCAAAAGGATGTAATTATTTTAAGTCACTGTGCAGCTCTAGTTCCTAATCACTGGCACCGTCACAACTGGACCTTATAGAGAAACCAGACTGGAAAATATTCAGCAAAAAAGATTTGTCAGCTCACAAGTAGGATGTTGCTTCTTAAGCTCATTTGTTATGCATTTACACAGTGAAAGGGTTACAGACCTGAAAAATAAAGCATGCAGATAAATGAGTCACATTTGAATTGTAAACATTTTGTCGTGGAACAGCTACACATTTTCTGTTTTACACATTTTGACTGTCAGCATGTCCAAGTACAGTAAGTACTCTAAATTTTAAGTTACAGTCATTGTGTCATTACGTCTTTATTAATTAAATGTTCTCTTTATGTGTTTGGATCTCTAGGACCGCGTGTATGTGCAGCAGAATAACGTAGAGAATGTCTATAATTTGGGCCTGATTATCTTCCGAGACCAAGTCGTCCGGTATGGCTGTATCAGAGACCACCTTCGTCAAACGCTTCTAGACATGATCGCCAGGGAGCGGAAAGGCGAGGTGGTAGACAGGTGCGTGTGTGTGTTTGCGCGCGTTTGCACGTGTTTGTTGCATAAATATATTAATACTTGTTATGCTAATTAGTGATTGGTTTGGTGCTATGGAAAACAGGCCAAGAAATATACAACTAAAATGTAACCTAAATAAATAACTACAGGGTGGTGTGATGGGGCACAAAGCAGAGTTATTGTTACCTCTCCCATGTTAATTATTTCTCAATCAAAGTATGCCTCCTGTGCTATTAATTTCTATTGTCCTGAAGTAATTTAAAAGAATTACAATGTATAACTGTTTGCACTGTGAATATGAACAAGAGTTTCTCCACCAACGAATAAAATGGCTAGATTAAGACCTGCATAATAAAGTGCATGAGCCCATTGGTATTATTAAGCAAATTAACTTGTGATGAGCATTGTTGATTAGATTGTAGTTATATCAGCCCCAGAGAAAATAAGAGATTATTTGTAAATATTTGATGTAAATGAATTTTCATAATAATTTTTTTTTACCCAGTTGTGTCGTTTCAAGAAATTAGAATAATACTGTTTTGTAATTAAGTGTAATTTTTGCTTATTATTTTCCATTTCATCTTTCCCTTCTCTTAGAGGAGCAATTAGAAATGCATGCCAGATGCTTATGATATTGGGCTTGGAGGCACGGTCAGTATATGAAGAAGACTTTGAAGCACCCTTCTTAGAAATGTCTGCAGAGTTCTTCCAGGTTGGTGACAAAAGCAGACAGTAACAGCTGTATTCAGTCTCACTGTAATGCATAATACATGTTCTTGTTTACGAGTTCATGATTTGTCAATAAAAGAGATATGACTAACTGAGCAGGCACACTAATTAACAGCAAATAATACATTTTGTTTAATTCCTCGTCCTAATTGCCCTGCTACCACTGATACTGATGGGAGCAGCTTGTGTTTATCATTCACATAGAGATCATGTGAAACACCTAATATTAAACTCTGTTCCCTTAAACCGCACCTCATCTCTTTCTCTCTGTCAGTCCATCCATCCATCCATCCATCCATCCATCCATTCTTTTATCCATCCAATTATTTTGTGTGTGAATGTGTTTGTATTTGTTTTTGCCAATCCTGGAAAATACATTTGGGAACAAGGACTCACACCTACACCTCAGTTTTCAGGATGTTCTGTTCTGTGTGCAGATGGAGAGTCAAAAGTTCCTGGCAGAGAACAGCGCCAGCGTGTACATAAAGAAAGTAGAAGCACGGATAAACGAAGAGATTGAGCGAGTGATGCACTGTCTAGACAAGTCGACAGAGGAGCCAATCGTAAAGGTAGTGGAACGGGAGCTCATCTCCAAGCACATGAAGACCATTGTGGAGATGGAGAACTCTGGCCTGGTGCACATGCTTAAAAACGGAAAGACGGAGGGTAAGTAGAGAGATTATGTAATTCACGTGCACGTCTTCTTAAAAAAATACTGGTCAAACATTCCTAATAATGAATGATTCTATTTGTTAAATATTAAGAGTATTGACTGGGCTGTATGAAAACGTGCGATGTGTCAGTTTTTTCAGTCATGGTATTTAGTGAATACTTTAATTCAATTTAATCATTTAGCTATTTCTTACTTGCATTACTTACATTCTCTCTCTTCCTCTCTCTCTCTCTCTCTCTCTCTCTCTCTCTTTCTCTTTCTCTCTTTCTCTTTCTGTTTTCTCTTTCTCTCTCTCTTTCAGATCTGGCCTGTATGTATAAGCTATTCAGCAGAGTGCCAAATGGGCTCAAAACAATGTGTGAGTGTATGAGTCTATATCTGAGAGAACAGGGGAAAGCGTTGGTGTCCGAGGAGGGAGAGGGCAAGAACCCTGTTGACTACATACAGGCAAGAAACTCCTATACCTGTGACGTGACTGCACTGATTGAAAGAGTTAAATTTGGAAGTAATAGCGTTATTTGTTATTGTTAGTGAGAAAAGAAGGTGTAAAAAATTACATGTATTTGATTTTTTCAAATAATATCAGGTATCCCTAACAAAGTACCATTTTCAACTAGGTGTTTAAACTGTCCCAGGTCACAAGTTTGCTTAGCTAATTAAACATGTCTTTAAGTTAATTAGCTGTTCTGAGAAAGTTCAGCCTGTGTTAGATTAACTCTGCAAATTTTCATATTTTTTCCTCTTTGCATTCTCAGAGAAATTAGCAACGTGTGTACTAATATTGGTCTTTTAAGGTGGAGTTGTAAAATCAAACCACTATTCTTTTTCAGGTATGATGTACATTTTCTATTCATAAGTAAAACTTTTGATGGCATGTTTGTGAGCGTTACAATGGAATCTGTGAAGGGGTGGGATATATTAGGCAGTGTTTAAAGCAGTTAAATTGTAAGTATCTAAACAACTTTGACACAAGCCAAGTTATAATGCCTAGATGACTAGGTCACAGCACCTGCCAAAAGGAATCCAAAGGAGGGAAGCTGGTGAAGCAGTGATGGTGCCATAAGTGCCCAGGATTCAATGATGCATATAGGGAATGATACTTATATAGGAAGACCTGCTGTTTTGGAGATGCACTGATGGATCACGTTTCTACTACATCGTATGGATACCCAGGTGCTTGTGTATTGCTCGCCTGGGGAAAAGATGGCACCAAGATGCACTATGGGAGGAAGGCAGTCCAGCAGAGGCAGTGTGATGCTCTGGATAATGTTTTGCTAGGAAACATTGAGTCCTACCATGCATGTGGATGTTACTTTGTAGTCTGTGGTGGACAAACAAATCTGATCCATGGAGGCCCGACCTCACAGCTTACAAGACTTCTGCTTATATCTTTGTGTCAGATACAGGTGCACACATTGTAAAGTCTTAATGAGTGCCTTAATGAGTCAGAGCTGTTTTTATAGCATAAGCACATAACCTTTTACAGTATTAAGCTGGTGTTTATAATGTTACGGCTGGTTGGTGTATGCACACAAACACACACGTTTCCTAACCTCTGCGCTTTCTCTTCTCCACTTAGCAGTCCTAGTGACATACATTTATCTAAAGTAGCTGAAAGTGCATAGTTCAATAACAGAGCTGGCCAACTGATGGCTAAAAATATTGCTCATGCTTAATTGCAGCTGCCAACATTATTATTTACAATAAAATTTATATTCAGGGCTAATACCTGAACATGTAAACACTAGCACACGGTAGTGAAACCCCTATGTTTAGAAATATAATATTAAACTGACATAAACGTGTATAAATGATGTTGCTAAATATCACTGTGTCTGTGTTGCACAGGGCCTGTTGGATCTGAAGACACGCTTTGACCGCTTTCTACAGGAGTCTTTTAGTAACGACCGACTCTTCAAGCAGACTATCGCTGGGGACTTTGAGTATTTTCTAAACCTCAACTCCCGATCACCTGAGTACCTCTCGCTCTTTATTGATGACAAGCTAAAGAAAGGAGTCAAAGGAGTATGTTTTTTACAAATCTGTGTTATTTGTTCTATACGTCTATACCAATAAGTATATGAATGCTACCATTTCTTAGCTTGCATGATTTAGTATTTGCATGCTTGATTCAACTGCTAGGCGGCACAGTGGTGTAGTGGTTAGCACTGTTGCCTTGCACCTCCAGGGTCCGGGTTCGATTTCCATCTCTGTGTGCATGGAGTTTGCACGTTTTCCCCATGCTTGGTGGGTTTCCTCCGGCTACTCCGGTTTCCCCCCACTGCCCAAAGATATGCAGGTTAGACTAATTGGCGTTTCCAAATTGACCATAGTGTGTGTAAATGGATGTGTGAGTGTGTATGTGTGTGCGCCCTGCGATGGATTGGCACCCTGTCCAGTGTGTACCCTGCCTCATGCCCTAAGCCTCCTGGGATAGGCTTCCAGGTCCCCGCGACCCTAAATACAGGATAAAGCGGTATAGACGATGAGTAAGTGAGATTTAACTGATAGAAGATTGATAATGAGCCAATGAGTTCAGTCATGTTTTTACACATAATCACTAATTACTTGAGCAGCAATATCTTACATAACCCAAGTCCGAAAACCCATGCACATTTCGATGTTTATTAATATAAATTATAATTGCAATAATAAATTACCCATATTGGTTGTTTTATAAAGCATACAGCAAGAGGCTATAGAGAAAACATACAGGAAATTTGTAGACCATTATTTACATAACATCAGCTTAAGTTTTCTTGGAGGATTTTAGAATTAACTACATATTATCTAAGCTTTACAGCCAGGTTTCCAGATGTAGCAGATGAAATTTAATAAATATGGGATATTTATGAAAAATCTTCAGATAAAAAAATTGTATTCCAAAAGCAATAGTGCATAACAAGAAAAAAAATATATATATATATATATTGCACTCACTGTTCCAGTTTATCCCAAAGGTGTTTAGTGGGGTTGCAGTCAGGAGCTTTTTTTCTGCACAGGGACCTTGTCAAGCTGTAACAGTTTTGGGCCTTTTAGTGATAAATCATTTAGATCAGCTAAGCATGTGGCAGCAGTGCAAAGCATACTGTATAATAATTCTGGCACTGGTCAAGAACATCAATTAATGTTTATTTCAAACATTTAAAGCAGGAAGTTACTTTCACCATAGCTTGGTTGGAGTATTTCACAAACTGCTATTACAGTAACTCAAATATCTAAGGTGAAAGAAAACTGGAGAGTTGGAAATTGGAAAAACATAATTTGTTTTTTCCCCCAAGTGAGTCTGTGCCCACTATAGCCTCTAATTCTAGTTCTCAAACCCAATGTGGTCTTCAGCTAGGGTAGCCCATCTGATTTTAGGTTTGATACTATGCTTTCTAAAATGCTTTTCTGTTCAGAATGATTATAAAAGTGGTAATTGTAATAACCCTTTATTACTGTTATTAAAGGCACTGGCGTAGCAGTGATGTTATTTTACATTTATGCAATGTTTTGCACACAAATGCATGTGCACTTTTGTGGTGTTTTCTAGCTGACTGAGCAGGAAGTTGAGTCAATCCTGGATAAGGCGATGGTGCTCTTCCGGTTCATGCAAGAGAAAGACGTTTTTGAGCGCTACTACAAACAGCACCTGGCCAGAAGGCTTCTCACCAACAAGAGTGTCTCTGATGACTCTGAGAAAAATATGATTTCCAAACTTAAGGTGTGAGGCTCTGTCCCTATTTTAAATTCTTCTTTTTTATTGTTTTTTCCCATACCTATTTTTTTTAATTAAAGAATAGCTTGTCAGTCCAGAAACAGCACTTCAGTAGTCACTGGTTACCTGTGAAAACTATATTTATAAACCAACATGCAGACCAGAAAGCTGTTCATAAAACAAAATAAGCCCATCTTGACGCTAGGATAATGTTACCAGCAGATAGTGAAGTATAAAAAACAGCATATGTTCTATCATCATCTTATTTGAAATAGACACAGAGATAACTTTCGCAAACGCCACCAAATCAAGGAGAAATCAAATATTTGTACAAAATCTAAGATAATCACCCTAGGATACTAAATCAAACTTCTGACAGTGAATACCCTTATTATCTTCTTAATCATTTTTCACATATGAAAATCAGCCTTAATTCAAGGGATTTAACGAAAGTGTGGCTTTATCCATTCAGGAATTACAGCCATTTTTATACACACACATTATGGGGACTCATAAATAATGGAACAAATGGAAGATCAGCAGTTGCATGGCCAGGTATGGCCTGTTTCCCTCATTACTTCATAACTAATCAAACAGATAAAATCCTCGAGGTGGTTCTAAGTGTTACATTTGCCTTTGGTTGCTTTATTTAAAGTCAGAATAAAAAAAATCCCCTTCTGTCTTTTATGTGAGATTAATGTGAGCGTTTTTGGAAAACATTGTATATAAGCAATAAATCTGAACTGAGCAATAAGCATTAAACGCTGATGTTTTCTATCTTGCAGACAGAGTGTGGTTGTCAGTTCACCTCTAAACTGGAAGGTATGTTTAGGGACATGAGCATCTCTAACACCACCATGGACGAATTCCGGCAGCACTTGCAGTCAACTGCGGTAAGAGACCACCAACACCATATATATATATATATATATATATGTATACATACATACATATATATATATATATATATTTTTTTTTTATTTTTTTTAAACTACACTGTTGAAAACCAAAACAGAATGCAACCCAAGATGAAATACAACAACTAAGTCTCATCTAAACCTGCTCTTTGTAATAAAAATTATTAACTGTCATTAGGCATTTGTCATAAAGTCTAACTGGGTCAGAAAATAATGAGCAACAATGTTTAATTATCATGATAAGAACAAATGTTCATTTGTATGAATATTTTATGTATGAATATTTTTGATTCCGGCAGTAATTATTGTGTGTATGTGGTCTCTTTTTGTCTCAGGTATCTTTAGGTGGTGTTGATCTTACAGTCAGAGTTCTAACTACAGGCTACTGGCCTACACAGTCGGCTACGCCCAAATGTAACATCCCTCACTCCCCACGGCATGCCTTTGAGGTCTTTAGAAGGTACGCTTAATGATTCTGTCTACATCAGACCGACAACAAGCCACTAAATCCCAACCGCACACTTCGGAACAATCATTATTTTTGTCATTTTATTTGGAAATTTGGTGGCAGGGAAATATGGTATTTTCCCCCAAGGATCATCTTCTATATGCATCTAGCATGACAAAGCTTGAACTTGCATGTACTGCACAGCTTGGTGTTGTCTTTGCGCTAAATAATCTGGCCGAACTCATCAGTTAAGTTTAAAACCTTGATAGACCTTGTAAAACCTTGTGTGCAAGAACATATAAAACATTGCCTCCTTCTGCAGATTGGGGTATACGGTGATCAAAGCATGTGTGGGATTTGTTTAAACTGTGTATTACAGGTTTTACTTGGCCAAGCACAGTGGCCGACAGCTCACACTGCAGCACCACATGGGCTCTGCAGACCTCAATGCCACATTCTATGGGCCTGTGAAAAAGGTAACACACACTCATGTCAACACTAGCATGATGATTTATAAGGTGTACAGTACTGCTTCATGATAAGGGAAAAAAAAGATGGAGATCTGAGAGAACTCTGTTGGATTACTGATCAAGGACAGTAAACTATTCAAATGCTTAGAAAAGACAGAATTATATTTTCATGTTTTGTTCAAAAATATATAACCATGATATTTTTCCTCTTAACTAATATGCAGAGGACAAAATAATACCAATGAAATACAATGGAGTTAAGTGCAAATGCTAACGTTTCTAAGACTATTACAATATAAATCCTGAAATCGATTTGGCTGCAGTTTCTGGATAGGCCATATGAAAAGGCCAAAATGTCATTTTTATGTGGTAGATGTATTACATATAAAGTATTTCAATGAACAAAATGTCTAAAGCAAAAAGATTTTGGCAATAGCAAATTAAGGTATTTGTTGCATTAGTTATTGCATTAAGATACTAATGTTAGGCAGTGATTTCTGAATGTGCCTCTGCTAGGCCTATTGTTTAAGCTATCTTTGAAATCAATAGGTTTGTGGTTGTATGTGGTTTTTTATTTATTATTTTTTTTCTGTTCGAAATCTGTGTAGGAGGATGGGTCGGAGTTGGGTGTAGGAGGTGCACAGGTTACAGGCTCCAACACACGGAAGCACATACTGCAGGTGTCCACGTTCCAGATGACTATCCTCATGCTGTTCAACAACAGAGAAAAGTGCACTTTTGAGGTACAGCAGTATGATTATTATTATTATTATTATTGTTGTTGTTGTCGTAGCTAAGTAAAACAATACTTTTTTTGTAGGAGATCCAGCAGGAGACAGACATCCCGGAGAGGGAGCTGGTACGAGCCTTGCAGTCTCTGGCATGTGGGAAGCCCACACAGCGAGTACTTACCAAGGAGCCAAAGAGCAAAGAGATTGAGAATGGCCACATGTTTACAGTCAACGACCAGTTTACCTCCAAACTGCATAGAGTCAAAATCCAGACAGGTAGCGCCATTATATACTTCTATCCCTGCTGGAAGTAAGGGGAAGCTGAAGAAGTGGTGGACAGAGACTTCATTCACATTAAAAGCCTTATTGATCATGTTTCAAGTGTATTTCTCATCTTTCTGTTTATGGCTATGATTCACGGTTATTATTAGGTCTGATTTGTCATAACTTACAGTTGCACATTTAAATGAATGATTGTTAAAAAAAACAAAAAACTAATTTGGCTGACAGTCAATTGCTGAAGTAGTGATAGTGTCTAAAATAGCAGCGTAGGTGTTTTATCCTTCAAAATTATTTAGTTTTGTTAGCTAAAGTGTTTTTGATAAGAACAGGGGGAGGAAAATGTCTTTCTGTAAAACTCTGATATGCTGATGATGAATTGTGCACGAACGGTGGAGTGTGATATCCGGAAGGTAACCACACAAGTTGTCAATTTATGCTAAGGATTAGATACACTGTGACTTCACAGACGATGTGAATGTAGTCAGAGAGAGTTTGTTTCTTGTAGTTATTGTAGAGGCCTATAATATATTTTTTTCTAGTTGCAAATATACCTGAGCCAGGAAATAAGACAACATCAAGCATTTTATCTGATATGGGTAGGAATTTTTATTTTTTGTTTTTTTTATTCATGTTGTGTAGCTGTTCAAGTTATTTGTATTTCAGTTGCTGCTAAACAGGGGGAGTCTGACCCAGAGAGGAAGGAGACACGACAGAAAGTGGACGATGATCGGAAACATGAAATCGAGGCAGCCATAGTACGCATCATGAAATCTAGAAAGAAGATGCAGCACAATGTACTTGTAGCAGAGGTGTGTGACTGTCAATAAATCTTAATTTTTCTCAGTGATATTTTCAATATTGAAAAACGTATGTACATGTTGGTTTGTGCAGTTGTTATAGTAATTCGGTTTTCAATAGAATATTGCTGTTATAGTTTTTACTGTTTTTTTTAATTTATTTATTATACATCTATACATCTATTAATTGTCAGATTTCTTACTTCCTCTATTGCAGGTGACTCAGCAATTAAGGGCACGGTTCCTGCCCAGCCCTGTGGTGATTAAAAAGAGAATTGAAGGACTTATAGAAAGAGAATATTTAGCACGAACACCAGAGGATCGCAAAGTGTACACTTACGTGGCATAGACATGGACACAAACAGAAGAGTGTAAAAAAAACAAAAGGACAAAACTGTTCATATGGACTGTGAAATTCATTTTAACAGATGAATTTTGGAAGCTGACATTTTCCTCCTGCACAAAAGCGACGTAAAAACAAAGGATCATAAATTAACAGCAAACAGAGTACAAAAACATTGTAAGTGTTGTAGATGTTTTAATTAGGCCATTATTTGCACTCCTGTGTGGATCTCAGCCATGGATGGATCCACCTACAAGCTCTTCACTGGTTTATCTGTGTACAAACTGCTTTTCAAAGGAAAAGAATGAGAATCCCTCTGGAAAATGTGAACGCACCACACATTTTTTTTGTTTCATTATTGTAAAAAAGAGAGAGAGAGAGAAAATACATTGCTAAAAACAACAACAAAAAATAAAATAAAAAAGGTTAATATTGAAACACTTGCCATGTTCTTGAGGTTTCAGTAGTAACCCACTGGTATCTATAGTAGACACTGACCAGTTCCAGGCACAGCAGATTAAAATGAAATGGCAGCATGAATCGAAATAATGTCTGTACCACTGTGTATTTTTCTCAATCACAGACACATTATTATTACAGGGATTGTGAGACTTTCGCCATATGGAAGAAATGAAAATGTAATGATATCTCCTTAGTTTCATTTTATTATTAGAGATAGGATACAGTACTGGCTTTTTGTGCGGCGGTACAGAGATTCACAGTTACAGCAAAGCCATAAGCAATGGAGAAAAACATTTCTTTGAGCCTAAAGTCAGGAGTGGTTAGTGAGAGCTGGCCATTTACTTTTAATTAATTAATTTTAAAGTCAGTAAAACACTTTTCATTTATTGCTTAAGCACTAAGACAAACATACTGTTTAATAAAACACCTTCATATAATTTAAGTACTTTTACTAAATATTGAAGCACTGTGCACAGAGAGTGTTTTCTAGTTTCTGTGATTTCATTAGATGTTGGATGTTTTGTGTTTAGCATGAATTTTGTTTTCATATCTTACAGTTAAAATGTATTATTTACTAAACCTCATGTTCTTTTAGTATAGTTTCACAGGTTTGTACTATATAAACACTACGCAAACTGTGTCCAAGCAAAAATGCTTGTGTTGATATTAGGATTTATTAGATGTTACAGTACATATAAGCCTACTGTGTCTACAGCAGAACATTTTTATGCAATAATTCCTAATAATTAGTCATTTAGGGTTTAAAAAGAAAAAGCAGCATAGAGTATTTGATAAAACTGTTTATTATTTGCTTATTCATCATGAATAATGCAGCCTATCATTAATGAGTGTTTTTTTATTTATTTATTTAAGAACATTATATTTATTTGGTTTGTCTTTTTTAAATCCCAATATGGGTCAGGTTCCAGTGAACCACCACAAGCTAACCTTTGGCTATATTTGATCACCAATCTGCACACAGAAAAGACTTGAGTACTGTACTAAGAAGCCACAATCTTAATGACTAGCTGTGGTTAATGAGAATGGCCGTGCCATCTATTCCTCAGAGACCACAGCCAATGCGAGTGCACAGGTGATTCAGAGACAGACACAGATTGTTCCTTATGCATCATTTATCACCCCCATTTAAATCCACAAATCCACTGAACGAGAACAGGGAGTGCCAGTACAGTACACTCGGCTAAGTGTTAATTGCGATTATATTAATCATTTATTTCTCTATGTGGAAATCTGTTCTTGAAAACTGAAATTGTAGTTGTGCTTTATAAACAATTACGTATCATACAGGTTATCTAGGGGGTTTTAAAATTATTGTTTTCTTATGAGTAAACCTATGCTCATATTTGACCAAGAAGAAGAAAACATTGTAAAATGTAACCTATACTCATGGACAAAATATTACAAAATTTCTGTCTAGTAAATAAGGAAGTTAGATGTTATTTAAAAAAAAAACTGTGTCCATCAGCACTAGAAATACAAAATTCAGAAGTTAACATTGCCCCACGATTTGGCATTTTTTTCATGTCCAGCAAATCCACCTGCGACCAAACATCATTGAGTAGTCTGACAAATTATTGTGTAACTCTGGAATACTAGCCGCAATAGTGGCAGTGTTTTTTCTATAATTCCTCAAATTACACCATCAAATTCGTCTGTCTTGTCTTGGTGTTGTCACTCTTGGACTTCTAGGCCTAAGGCAATCAGCAGTAAAACCAGTTGTTCGGAACCAGTTTCATAGCCTGTGAAATCTTACTTCTGGCAATTTCAAACCATCTGGTGATATCTGCTAGCATTACACCAAGTTGAAACATTGATCCTCTCTCTGCTAGCATTGTCTAAATGGGGCATGATAAATAGAGGATGATGACAGAATGCACAATCAGGATGTTTTCCTAACATTCCTAAGCCGTAGCTGCTTTTATGTCTGTGTTGTCCTAGACTCATGCATAATCTAGAACTTTTGAAGAACTTTTATAACACAATGAAGCATTTATATTATATTTTCTGGTCATTTACAGTGAATTACTTTGATAGCAAAGAGGGCAAGTGAGAACACAACACACCTTTTTCCTTGATTCAAATGCTAATTAAAATAGTTTCAAATTTAAGGTTTTTAATTTATTTTGAATTGTCTGGTACAGCAGTTGCCCAAATTCCCAGGGGTCACCATCTATATTTAAAATAAGCTTTCTGATTTAGTTGTTTTTATGTATGCAACATGTTAGAGGTGTTGACATTTGAGATGCTTTTGCAAACCTTCCAAGATTACTTTGTTAAATATTTTGAAAATGTCATAAATTTTATTATATTTATTATCATTTATATAATAAAAATGAATATTAAAATAAATGATAAATTATTAGGTATTTACTGAAGTGCACAAATTATTAAATAATAGCATGACTTAATGGTATCATAGTAAGATGTGTGCAAATTGGGCAGCATAGACAGTGCTTTTTAGTTGTTGTTGTTTTTTTTTTGTTTTTTTTTCAGTTCAGCATTTTTGCCTTCACATTACTAATGTGTCCGTTAAGAGAACACACCCATCTGTGAAGTGCTGTCACTTCAGAATCAGATTTGATCAAAAGGAGCATACTGTAAATCCGGAATATCAGCCACCTTGGACAGTAATTGGCTTTTGACCCAAAGATACTAAAGGTCATGGTGATGCATGTACTGGGAGATGCATGTACTCACCAAGGCATGTGAGGTGACAATGCTTTCTGATTATGTATGGTGCCGCTCAAGGTGCATTAGCAAGTGACCTAATTCAAAAGTGAAATGAATAAAATACAAAAAGATAAAAAAAAATACATAGTGTGGAAAACAAAGAAAGAAATGTGCTAATTTTCAAAAAATAAGCTTTTTTGTTTGTTTTTTAACTAATAAGTACCTTCTGTGGAGAACATTATTTCAAAGCAGGTACGGTGCATCCAGATGGTATTCACAGTGAATCACTTTTTCTATATTTTGTTATGTCACAGCCTTATTCTAAAATGGATTAAATTATTTTTTTTCCTCAGAATTCTACACACAATACCCAGAGGTCCTCTGGTAGATTGTTACAGAGATAGTTGTGAAAGGTTCTCCTCTCTCCACAATCAGGCCTATATGGTATAGTGGTATAAGCCACTCCTTAGTAAAATGCACATGGCAGCCCGTCTGGAGTTTCCCAAAAAGGCAACTGAAAGACTCTCGTGCCATGAGAAACAAAATTCTCAGGTCTGATGAGACTCTCTGGCCACTCTACCATATAGGCCTGATTGGTGGATTGCTGCAGAGATGGTTGTCCTTCTGGAAGGTTCTCCTCTCTCGACAGAGGACCTCTTGAGCTCTGAAAGAGTGATCATTGGGTTCTTGGTCACCTCCCTGACTAAGGCCCTTCTCCCTTGATCGCTTAGTTTAGATGGCCGGTCAGACCTAGGAAGAGTCCTGATGGTTTCGAATTTCTTCCACTTACGGATGATGGAGGCCACTGTGCTCATTGGGACCTTCAAAGCAGCAGATTTGTGTCTCGAGACAATCCTGTCTAGGAGGTCTACAGACAATTCCTTTGACTTCTGTATCAGTGTATTCTGTGTGTGTGCCTTTCCAAATAATGTCCAATCAACTGAATTTACCACAGGTGGACTCCAATTAAGATTCAGAAACATCTCAAGAATGATCAGGGGAAACAGGATGCGCCTGAGCTCCATTTTGTGCTTCATGGCAAAGGCTGCGAATATTTATGTACATGTGCTTTCTTCATTTTTTATATATATATATATATATATATATATAATTTTGCAAAAATATCAAGTAAACTTTTTCATTTTGTCATTATGGGGTGTTGTGTGTTGAATTCTGAGGAAAAAAAATAATTTAATCCATTTTAGAATAAGGCTGTGACAACCAAATGTGGAAAAAGTGATGCCCTGTGACTACTTTCCAGATGCACTGTAAGAATTTTGAAAAAATGTCAATCCTGATACGAGATATGATGCTTTTGAAAAATAAGTAATATGTCTAGATTTAAAAATAACAAAAAACATCAACTATTAATGTTTAATAAATAAAACAACAGATTTATTAAAGTAAGTTTTTTGTATAGCACTCATAATAAAGGCATTTTTACAAAGCACTTTTAATGGATAAGCTCAACATATATTTTGTGCAAAGTTTAGCATACACTTAAACTCTGAGACTGTCACTCAATTCTGAACACTAATTAGAAGGCTCTTTTGAAACTGTGGGGCTTTGTTAGACGAAAGCTCTGACCCCTGCTGTAGTCTTCATTATACAAGGTACCAACAAATATCCTCCACCTGTTGATTGAAGAAACCATAGCAGATCATAGAATACCAACAGGTTTCTAGGGTACTGTGGCTTCCAAAGCAGTAAAGGAAAGAAGAAAATTTCAGTAAGTAAATCTGGTAATTATTCTTTGTGACAGTACTTAAACGTTCTTGCCTATGCCCCATATGTTTGAACTTCTCACTTTTCTCAGTCATGCAAGTGCACTTCTCCACTTATTTCTCTTTTAAATATGGCAAATTATACAATTAAATTTTGTGTTAGACTAAAACATCTGATACTAATGACTTTGATTTATAACATAAGTGTTTTCGAACTACATATATGTATGTATGTAAAAATATAGGTGATATATACAGTGGCGTGAAAAACTATTTGCCCGCTTCCCGATTTCTTATTCTTTTGCATGTTTGTCACACAAAATGTTTCTGATCATCAAACACATTTAACTATTAGTCAAAGATAACACAAGTAAACACAAAATGCAGTTTTTAAATGATGGTTTTTATTATTTAGGGAGAAAAAAAAATCCAAACCTACATGGCCCTGTGTGAAAAAGTAATTGCCCCCTGAACCTAATAACCACCCTTAGAATTCATGGTTCCATCTATCACAGCAAGCCTTCCAGGTCCTGAAGCAGCAAAACAACCCCAGACCATCACACTACCACCACCATATTTTACTGTTGGTATGATGTTCTTTTTCTGAAATGCTGTGTTACTTTTACGCCAGATGTAACGGGACACGCACCTTCCAAAAAGTTCAACTTTTGTCTCGTCGGTCCACAAGGTATTTTCCCAAAAGTCTTGGCCATCATTGAGATGTTTTTTTAGCAAAATTGAGATGAGCCTTAATGTTCATTTTGCTTAAAAGTGGTTTGCGCCTTGGAAATCTGCCATGCAGGCCGTTTTTGCCCAGTCTCTTTCTTATGGTGGAGTCGTGAACACTGACCTTAATTGAGGCAAGTGAGGCCTGCAGTTCTTTAGATGTTGTCCTGGGGTCTTTTGTGGCCTCTCGGATGAGTTGTCTCTGCGCTCTTGGGGTAATTTTGGTCGGCCGGCCACTCCTGGGAAGGTTCACCACTGTTCCATGTTTTTGCCATTTGTAGATAATGGCTCTCACTGTGGTTCGCTGGAGTCCCAAAGCTTTAGAAATGGCTTTATAACCTTTACCAGACTGATAGATCTCAATTACTTTTGTTCTCATTTGTTCCTGAATTTCTTTGGATCTTGGCATGATGTCTAGCTTTTGAAGTGCTTTTGGTCTACTTCTCTGTGTCAGGTAGCTCCTATTTAAGTAATTTCTTGATTGAAACAGGTGTGGCAGTAATCAGGCCTGGGGGTGACTACAGAAATTGAACTCAGGTGTGATTAACCACAGTTAAGTTATTTTTTAATCACTTTTTCACACAGGGCCATGTAGGTTTGGATTTTTTTTCTTCCTAAATAATTAAAACCATCATTTAAAAACTGCATTTTGTGTTCAATTATGTTATCTTTGACTAATAGTTAAATGTGTTTGATGATCAGAAACCTTTTTTTGTGACAAACATGCAAAAGAATAAGGGGGCAAATAGTTTTTCACACCACTGTAATGGGGAAGCCATCCGTACTGGCAGAATTAGGGAGACCACTGTGCCAATAGAAACATTAGTGCAACTGTATTCTATATTAATATTCCTCACATGTAAATCTCATATTTAATTTGGAAAGTTTTTATGGCCTATACCTTTGGCTCTAGTCATCATAAGTGACTATCAATCTATTCACCATCGACAGCTCCAGATCTTTATTCAATAAAAAGATTTTAGTCTTTACATATTCAATCAGACAAAATAAATTATTGTCTTACTATTCCATACATGTAAATCTTAAAAAGAGGAGAAAAATTAAACAAAGAAAATCGAAGGATTCATTTATTAATCTATATAGAAAACAAATTGAAACTGTTATTAACATGTTATTAGAACCTCTGCTCTACTTGGTATATATACCAAGCCAGGGGGCATTGTGGAGAAATGGATTATGGGATGCCTTTTAGCACAGAATCTGTCATTATCACTTGCTGCTTCCAAAGTAGGGAAACAAGTATGTCCACAGATGCTGTAATCGTTCAACTTTCAAAGAGAAAGGTTGAAACCGAGTGTTTGGATAAAGGTCATTATCATTACACTGTGATATCCAGCAGTCACCCTGTGGCTCTCTGGGCCACCTGTTGCTTGGCAACTGCCTGGAGCAGAACAGGATCTGTTCTCTCTCGCATTTAACACATCCAACTGGACAGTGGGGCATTTTGCCTCGTTAAAGTGATTGATAGAAAGTAAAAATTGTAATACAGTTCTCTTTATCTTAATGTTTTCTGCCCTTTGAGCATTTACATGGGAGACAAAACAATATTTTTTATTCTTTGAATGTGTTGCTATAAGAGAAAGTGTGGCTTCTGTGCATCACTTAACTTATTTTATACCTAATGTTTGACTTACAGAACCAGCTATTTATATTTATTTTTTTGGATAGCCTACACCACAGAAAAATATGGAGAAGAGTTTTAGGTATGATGGGGTTCACTAAACTACAATATCTAAAGTTGTATTTTATGAAGGAAATTATAATTAAGTGACCCAGAATTAAGTGCTTTTACATTAAATGTAATTTAATATGGCTAAAAGTGTACGTACATACTGTATTTCTAACTTGAACAGATTTCTCTTCCTATAACATTAAAAGCACTCTGTTCTTTACAATTATTACTAAAGTATACTGTAATTACTTACTGGCAACTATTTGGTACCTTTTATGCAAAATAAAAAAGCCAATTAGATATTCCCCTTAATGTGAGCTCATACAAGAAGATACTGTACAAGAAGGCTTGTCGCCCAGCTCCACCCAGCTGTGCAGTGCTCTGCTGTTCGCTGGAAGTGCATGACTCAGCATTAGCCCATTTACATAGAAAGTGAATTTGCATGTTTAAAAGATACAAATTTTGGGAACTTCTGAGCTCTATGTTAATTTAAAAAATGGATCTCAGAAGTTCCCATATTTAAAGGTCCCATATTTTATTATGTTAATTAAAGTAGGAGTAAAATATAGGACCTTTAAATAAATCTTGGCTAAACTCTCTGGCTGGAAAAAAGTTTAGAAAGTTGTGCCTTAAGTCTTTATTAGGCTTATTATTTGATTATTATTTTAACATATTGTTTGGTATCTAAAACTGACAGGATACAAACTGATTGTTTGAATCTTCTTCTTCAGTACAATATACGCTCTCTTTTTAGTGTATAGAAAAATGTTTTTTTTAGTTGTTTATCTTACCTCATTTTTAATTTGACACAGGTTTTTATGCCATACTGCCTTTGGCTCTAGTCTTCACAAATGGTTGATCCACCATTGACACCTCCAGACCTTAATCCAAATAAAAATTTAGAAGCCTTTTCATATCCCTGTTACAGACATAATGAATTAATGTGAGCTTTGTGAGCTGGACTGTTTCTCCCTGCATTAACATACCTAATTTAGTTCGAGAAGATGAAGGGTCCATTCATGTCTGGGGTTCTCTGACTAATTAACACACATTCACGCATGCATGCATGCACACACAGAGCTGTACTCTTTGTGATTTCACTACAAGAGTGCACATGAAAAAGGATACATTAACGTACTGTGTATTGAATCTGTCACTGCGCTTTATTCACATTGCTGTAGTAATTTAATCCAGCAATTCACTGCTGCATCAAATTAAGTGCTGTGGCAGTAACGACACAAGAGCACAGTGGAGTAGTTCTGTTGGATAGAAAAGGAAACCTGTAGTTTTAACAGAAAAAATATGTTTTACTCAGTTGTGTGCTCTCTCATCCTTTATGCAAGTTGAACTTAAAATGATCTAATATTGATATTGACATTACAGTAGACTTCTATGAGTGTATCATTGGGAACATTAATATTTTATAATTCCGATGGAGTCTGTCACACTTAGATTTTTTTTTTTTTACCAGTATGCAGCTTCTGAATATTTGATCTTTGATTTTTTTCTGTCTTCTCTACTGTAAAGATTTGCAGGTAAGCCTAGTAAGAATCATCCCCAGGCCTGGTTACTGGATGATAACCAATATATGTTGCCAAAATTGTAATTACGCCATAAACTATTCTGCAGTAAGGATTATTTCAGGAGACTTTGGGCACAAGGCAGGGTACGAGGCCTAGGACACTTGGATGACACACACACACACACACACACACACACACACACACACACACACACACAAACAAACAAACAAACATATGCTCATTAGCCTAATCTGCATTGTCTTTGGACTGTGAAAGGAAACCCAACAAGCACAGGAAGAACATAAAAACTCTCTTAACACAGACCCAAGGTGGACCCTGAACCTGGTGGTGCAACGTGACAGTGACTGTCAGACTAACCACTGAGCTACTGTACAGCCTAGACTGTATCTATGGAAGGAGTTACATGCGTTGCCCTCTAAAGGCCAGATTGTGTTACTTTGTTTAAAGTATTGTTACATCTGTGATAGGTGGTAACCTTTTTGCCTCATAATCTTACACATAAAACATTCACCCAGTGAAACAAAAATAAATGTTTTTAGCGGCTCTTTTAAAAAAAAATCATTATTTTAAATGAACTATGATTTTGTAGCCAGTGTCATTTGATCAGTTTTAGGCTCAGAAACATTATGTGTCAATTAAAAAAAAAAGACATTAGCTGTTAACCTGAATGTACTCAATGACCACATTATTAAAGAGTGGCTCTGAGAGCATGAGAAATCTTTTTTAAACATGATTTGACAACCATACTGGGTGTCTTTATCAAAGCTATTGGTGGTCAAACGAAATATTAGAGTATTTTTTGGACAGGCAGTGTATGTAGGTTCCTTTTAGGCGTGTTCAGTTTATAAAAATCTCCTGAAGCTTAAATCGTTGTTCTGCAAAACAGAGTGCAAAATAAGATTTAACAGCAAACTAGAACATAGAGATTATATTTCATTTTATTTTGTCATATCTCTACAGAGTACCAAACCACTTTACTCCATTCAGTTTCGGTGATAAATAAAAACAAATGAGTCAGAAGAAAGAAAGCTTTGGTTCATTTATTTCCACCCGAAACCCCGGCGTCCTCCACACCCTCGAACAGGTGTAGCAACGCGGATTCAACCGGTCGTGTTCAACATACACCCCTCCGCCCTATACAGGCGCACTCCGTGGCCAGTGGTGTAGACGCCCCGTGTTAGCGCACTCTGCGTTTCTCTAGGCTGTTTGAGATCAGGCTCCGGTCTCGCGCGCAGAGGAGGAGTTCCGCACTTTCTGTTTGAAGCATTGTGGGAGAGACAGCAATGAATCCGGCTGAGCAGCCTGCGGAACCGCGAATTAACTAACTTATAACTCTACAAACACACTTTGTTTCACAAAATGGTAAGTAGCATGCGTGTATATAGATTTTCCACGCTAAAAGCGCAAGTTTGTCGCCGTGGTCACAGTTGTTTTATGGACTAGAAGAGGACAGGTCGCTAGCCTGCACCTGTTCGCACCTGGTAGCTGTTTACCTCCGACTTCCGTCCGCATTTATCCGCAGAGTTAGTTCGACAGGAGTCTTTTTTTTGACGGAAATAAGTCAATTAATATGGATGAATGAAGATAGATAATCACTAAGTAAGAATTCTGAGTTTATTTTTAATTTCTGACCTTGGGTCGTTATCTCGTCTTAAATAAACACTTCCGGGGAGGTCAGCGCTTTGTAGTGCTTCCATCATTAAACCCACCTCCAGAAACACAGTGCCAATACTTCTGCCACGTCTCCTGGACATGGATCGTATTATCGTATTATCCTTCATCTCTGTTCAGTTGATCTGTGGCTTTCCGGGATTTTCTAGTCTGTAGTTCTGATGTAAACTCGCTCTTCCCTTAAACTTTTCTGTGAGTTTGTATTAAACACTTCACCAGGTAACACTGCTGGGTTTGGACTGAAACTCTCCTGAAGCCTGTCTCTGTTTTGTATTTAAACATCGAAAAGTGCTCTGTGTGATTTTAAATAATTATGCTGTATGGCCAAAAGTTTCTGGATATCTTTCTTTCAACATCATACTCCGGATTCAGTCCTGCCTTGCGATTATAATAAACTTTACTATTTTGGGAAGGATTTCAACTTCAGTGTTCCTTCAGTGACAGGAGCGTTAGTGAGATCAGGCACCAGTGTTCATTGGAGAAACCCCGGGTTGCAACCAGCATCCCACAAATGTGTTCAGTGGGTTTGATATCAGAACCACTTAAGCTGTTCTGCTTAAACACCGGCAAAGCGTATTTTCTATGAAGCTGACTTTGTGCAATGTCATGCTGGAGCAGCTTTGGGTCTTTCAGTGCCAGTGAAGAGAAAATATAATGCTAGTGCATATAAAGACATTCTAGACACGTGTGTATCTTAAGGTTTGTAGCTGTAGTTATAGGAAGGCTCATAATGGTAACTTCATACCTAGGTCATGCATCTGAATATTTGTATAACTTGTCTGATGCACACATATCCGTCTGAACTGGAGGGTGTGTGTGTGTGTGTGTACAGGTATGTGTGTTTCTGGGTGGTTATATAAAAATGTTGTATAAAAATAATATATATTTTTTATATACTTTTTTGTTCAGTCATTTCTTGATATTTTTGTATATGATGATTGTTCAATAAAGATAATTAGTAAAAATAATTTTTTAATTCCTTATAATGCACAGTAGTGACCTATTTTGTGTGTACATGTGTGTTAGTGATTATTTTCAAACATCAGAAATAGGAGGTGAACCATACACTATCCTTTAGGCTTCTGAAGAAATCTGCAGTTCTGTCCGTTATAGCGATGTTGAATCTCCCTGACGGTTGTAAGTCAGCTACACACTGTATGATTTGGCCTGATTTTTTTGAATAGTCGTGAGCTGAGAACAGTATTTAATGCTGTTGCAACCATTTTTCTGGCAGTTAAATTTCAGAGTGTGAGCACTGCTAGGCCAGTCATCTAAAAGACACCAATAACTGTGTTTGTAGCTCTCATGAAGAGCTAAAATACAGTAAAGGTGTTAAAACCTTAACAAAGTATACTAATGAACAAAAAACAAATACAGTATCAAGTTTCTGTTTACACCATTATATTATAAGCTAGTGGTATGTAGTTATGGTGAGTCTATAATTAGGGCATCTTCATCATATAGTCTGACATGGAGAACATTGTGCAGTCTATCATTGTGACATAAAGAGTAATAATCCTTAAAGACAGCTTATGCCACAAAAAAGGCTTTAGGTCTACCATCAGCCACACTTGTGGCTTTCATTTTTTCGAA